>NW_017306450.1:1580702-1599782 GCF_000935625.1 Nanorana parkeri | reverse complement strand
AAATCCTTTCATTCTACCTCCCTCTTATGCTAAGTTCTCCCTTCTGCCCCCCCAAAAAAGCTCACTTATTCCCCCAATAACCCTACTAAGACTATAATACCAATCTTTGCCCTCTGTTCACTTATTACATGAGGAATGTCATCACGGTTCTAACCTACCACCATCGAAGTAATGGACACTTTGATAGACGCTTAGACCATGTAAGCAAAAAAACTGCTTAATACTTCATATACACTATCTGTACATGATTAAGGGTATATCCTCTTCTGATGTTGACATTTTCTTCTTTTCTATCATTTAAAAAAATTAAACATTTAAAAATACCTTGTCTTGGTATGTATATTGTTACAATTAATAAGGCAACAACAAATGCCAGGCAACATTAAAACTAGTTATTTGCTTCTGTTAACCAGAAAACATACTAACAGTGCTAATGCTAGGAAGTCCTCTTTGTACATATGTTGCATACCTAGACAACTTAAACTGAATATATGGTAATGAAAATGCATGTTGATAAGAAAAGCCCCGCAGCACCTGTCATGGTTTTGACTGTCCTTCTTTAGTGGAAAATACATATACTTTCATATGACCTAGAGGCAGAAAGGTGGTTGTGTCCCTGAGCATTCAGAATTAGGCTGCTACTAGTGATCAGGTGGCTCTACAGCTGCCCCCAGATTACTTGTACTCTAAAGTCCTTTATCTGCTGTAAAAAAAAAACTATGCCTAGATCATGGGTGCTGCATGACCACTTCAAGATCAGGACATAAATGTATGTCCTATGGTTCTAATGTATTAAATATCTTCTATTAAATAATATTCTTCTATAACTTGTTGGTCTCTCTTAAATGTTTTCTAAAAATATTCCTATTAATTTCTTGTCTTTTCCACATCTTGTCTTATTTCTTTAATAAATTAAAAAGTGATTATTGTTTGAGATCAATAAATTAGCATGCTGGATTTTTTTTTGAACTCTAATCCAAAGTTCAACACTATTCCCAAGCCTGTATTTTCCATCAACACTCCACCTTTTAGCAGTGGTAATTTAACTGAGTCTTTATCATTCCCAAATGAGGAGCATCACTTCCTGAATCACTTCACCACTTTTCAGTAATAGATTAGTAGAGTGCAATGAATGCATAATTGATAAATGTGTTTTCTCAACTCCCATCCTTTGTTCCTGTAGACCGTCCCATTAGCAAATATGCTCTCTCATATTAATTGTTGTTAATAATTAACTTATATGCAGCTTATGACTCTTGCTGAACTAGTGCAGCAATAATTGCAGCAAAAGTACAAATGTTAGTTTGATAATATGTAATTTACAGTAAGCGGCAGAGCTGATTGTAAAACAGACTCACCCAATGACACCCCACATCTCACTGAACTGTACCCATCTGCTATCTCCTTATTTACCCTATGTATCAAGCCAAGTAAGTGGACATTTGCCCAAGATTTGCACAAGGTTTTTCCCAGCAACAACTGGATTCCCTGACATTTATTAGCATCTATTCTTCAATAGGAAAATGACATTACTGTAACACCGGGAGGCCATGGGGAGGGGAATCCCCAGTACTGAAGGGTATGTGGTCTACATCCCTGCTATGGGGATACTAGTCTACATGTCTGTGGAGACTAAAAGGTTCATGTTGTTTTTTTATTATTATTTGTATATTTGTAACAAAAAAAAAAAGTCAGTTACCCCTCCTAGTGCTGAGGTTATTAAAAACACAATTTCAGCACCATGGAGAGCTATTACTGGCAGTTTTGTCTGCAGGGTTAAAGGAGGACTATGAGGTGAGTGATTTTCACTCACCTCATAGTTCTAGCCGACCTGTGACAATGAGACTGTCACAGGTCGGCTCAGTAGATCGGGAGGTGAGCGAACACATACCGGCGTTCGCTCACCTCTCGATCCTGTCACGGCTCTCTGCCGTGACAGGAGAGGGGCTGGATTCCCCCCTCCCCGATCCGCCAGGGCTGACTGGTGGAACGGACGGGGGAGGGGGCGGGTACAGCTGGCTCTGCCTTTAGATAGGCAGAGCCAGCTGTCAGTCACGCAGCTGGGCGGATCCCGGCACAGTTGTCGGGATCCGCTTCAGCTGCGGCGTCCCAGTATACCGCGAGCTACATCTCGCGGTATACTGAGCCTAGGGTGACGGGAGGGCGCTAGTTTGTGTCCTCCCATTACCCTAAGGAGAACTATGGGGGAAAGACTTAACCCCATAGTTCTCCTTTAATACTGTCCCATATGGCTACTCAACAACGACTTGACAGCTGTTCACAATCTTCTGAATTCACCTGGTGCACATTCAACCTATTGCAAATAGGGTAATTGTGATTGTGGAATGTAGAGCCTTTGAATCTCACTTGGGTCTATATCAGTAACAGATTCACTGGTCAAATTTCCCATACATAGGGGTTGATTTACTAACCTTATAAACACACCATGAACGTGTATACACCTCTGTAGTGTGTTCCCTCCCAGCATGATCTATGGGAGGAATCGAAACACCTTTGTAGTGTGTACACACCCAGCAGGTGTGTTGTGCAAAGCCCTGCAATGAATTTCAAGGTAATGTGGTGTAAATTAGCTCTATGTTATGTTGCTTGCGTTGATGAATGCAGGAATGTAAATGCATGAGCTAACCATTTTTGTCTAAACTGTGAAGCAGCATTATATATGCATCATGTGCATGATTTTTCCATATATGGCATTAGTGGAAATATGCTTTTAGAGACTTTTTGGTTGATAAATACGTTTTGCTGTGTGGAAATCATACACACCTGGTGTGTGCGTGTGTTTAGGTTAGTAAATCACCCCCCTAGACTTCATAGTTCCATGTGTATTACAATTTCGGGATGGAAATAACTGTAAACTGCACAGTTTTGCCCTTTATAACAATTGATTCTGAATGGATAATTTCATTTGTTAGGATATTCAAATCATTTTCTTGAGTACATCACCCCTAATCTAATTTTATCGAGGACACTCCGCACATTCATGTCACCTTCATTAACGCTCTGCACATTCTTGTCACCTTCATTAACACTCCGCACATTCTCGTCACCTTCATTAATGCTCTGCACATTCTTGGGAGCCATGCTGGATTGAATACAGTAATGTACAGTACTGTGCTACAAAGCACACCCAAAAGCTTCACAGTAAGTGTCCACAGCCCTGCCTGTTGCCGCGATCTCAGAAGATTGTGAACTGCTGTCACGACCATGTGTCAGAGCGCCGAAGATGACCGCGGTCGTGTTCATCACCTGAAGCAAAGTTCGCAAACCGAGGCAAAATTTTGACGAACTTCCTGTTCGCGAACCGAATTGATCATGAACAGAAGCGTTTGTGAACCGAGGTACCACAGTATATATATAATTTATGGCACATCATTTTACATTGCCATATATTTTATCCTGTACAAACCATTGTGTTTTGTAACTATCTTTTATTGGCTGTAACCATAACCGAATGGTTTCTTTAGACAAGATTCAGGCCTGCACAGTCAGTAGAAGCTACCACATTTCAGTGGGATTAAGGTCAGGGCTCTAACGAAATACAAAATCTGTTCTGACTGAGCCACACTGAATTAATCCAGGGACAGCCCCCATGATATTCTGCTTACACTTCCCTGATACAATTTGGAGTTTATTGGTGCCTTAGTGATTGGAAACAACCCAAGCCCAAAGGCAGCAAATCAGCCCCACTCCATTATAAGTTCTATATCATGATTCACAGCTGTAAAAGGGCATCATGAAGGTTTTATGTTTAAAGCAGTTTTTGTTTTTTTGTTTTTTACCAAACAGCGCACGTTTGGCATTATTGACACACAAGACATTATTGCAGATCAATAGCTATCATTTTTTTGCCTTCTGTATGTGGATTATACAGCACCCTCTGTACTACTTTTTGTAGGACAATTGCCATTAGTGATTAGCAAGAAAAGGAAAATGTGTTTCCCCAGTAATTTGGTGGAGCTGGTCATATGATACTTTTGTCATTATTAGACAAACAATAATAGTGAACTGGCAAAAACTATTACCAGTTTACCAAATGTACCGCTCCAAGCTCACTCCCATAAAAGACAATACAATTCAATACAATTTAGTAAACTAAACATCAAATTGTAGCCCATTATGGGAGCGAGCTTGGAGCAGTGTCTACTTTACAACACACACAGGAACCATGGGGAACAAAAGAAGCCACCCTCCAGTGTCAGTATGAATACAAAGATGATTTTATGATTTTGTGATACACAAATAAGATACATTTTTGTTAATAGTTAAGGTACTTGAAAGTATTTTTAAGATAACTCCTCAGTTTAGTATCACTTTAACACCATCAAGTGGTGGAACTTGAACTCAGACCTTTCTAGTCCCACCTGTTTTTGATTCAGACTAACTGAACCTAACTCTAATACCACCGGTTAGCACTCTGTTTTTAGTCTGACTCCAATTGTTGAAAACATTGTTTATCCCTTCCTGAGATCTCTATGCCTGGCCTGTATGTAGCAAATACAATCTCTGCGGACAATCTTCATCAAATAGCTGGACTCACCAAATACCTTTCATCCATGAAGATTTTATTTAATGCAGCAGGTTACTAGCAGACAATAGGATGTAGCAGATGGTTGAAATGATGGCATTTGCAAGTCGAAAAAGGGTAATGTCTTCCTCATCATGTGCTCATGTGGGCAGAAAATGGCTGAATCGAATACACAGGAAGAAGGAGGTGTCATATTGTACAAGAGGAGGAAATACAGAAAATAGGGGTGTAATAAACAAAGTAATCGCAAATTGTTCCTAATGCAGATATATTTCCAAAACTAGGGTTAGGACATGATGCAAATGCCCTAGATACTTTGTAGAATGCTGCCTTGTAGAAGCGAATGAAGTAAACAGTAATTATAGGAAAATCACCAGTTGCCATTGGTATCTCAGACTCTTTCATGTTTTCAAGTTTTATAAAATAACAGCAGCATTTCAATTTATCTATTTTTATTGTTTATTTTTACACACACACCGCTCCAGCATTGAATGTTCCAGATCAGCAAAGAGATCCATTAAAAAATTGTGCCACAGATAATCAGCAGCAAATATCAGCACGGCTGCTGGAGCCGCTAAATTGGATGAGTCAGAGCGGAGCCTGAGGTTGTACTGATTAACAGACCCCTGCATAAAGTGTCTGCCATTTTCACACAGCAGCTAGACAGAGGTAATCAATGCGTACATGTTTTGAACAGAGCAGAATATTCTGAGATTGGAATAATTTTCTTTCTCTTTTTATTTTGTTAATAGGCTCGACTTACAATAAACTGTCCCATTTCATTTCAGTGACTTATCCAAATTAGACACATTAAAGAGCGAGAACAAATGTGATGTGTTCTGTTCTTTCTTTAGTTAGACAAGGATTCGGGCAAAGGATTCAGTTTAGTTTCTTGACTTGTTAGCGCTTATATTATGTTAAAAGCTACTCAGAGCTAACTTACTGTTCCTAATTACAACAATTTGTTGATGGGTGCATAAAACGGATTAATTAAGCTAATAGTTTTCTGTAAACAAAAGTGCTCATGGTCTAAGAGAGAAGCAAAGGGATGAGTGTTGAGTGCAACCACTAGAACAAAGGCATTCATTTCATTTGTGAATGGGGAAATAACACTAAAAGATAAGTGCACTTAAAACAAAGTGCACTTATCCTTTCTGTCCCCCACCCCTGAGCCCACCCTCCTCCTCTGTAAATCCATAGATCCCAAGATCTGATGGGCATGCTTACTCTATTATTTACATTCCAGCGCCACAATGCTCCCTCTACATATCACAACCCCATAGACTTCTATACGCCATCTCCCAGCAGAGAGACACATGCAGCAAGGAGAGGGAGACCTGCAGTTCTGGATGTCAACAAACAGCAGAATGGTGGTACTCGGATATGATAGATATAGATCAGGGAGGGTGAGGGTGGGATTGTTTAGGACGGGGAAGAGTACACTTATTATTTAAAGCAAACCTATGTTTTGCCCACGGTAACATAAAATATTATTTCTAACATGATAGTTATTAATGAGATCATGGGACCATTTTGGAAAGTTTACTAATGTTGTGATAATGTTACAAACAATACCTAAATACAGTATTTTGATCTGCCCATGATTTTTTGGATGGTCAACTATAGTGAAACAAATTGTGGGTTGTAGCTTTGGGTCCTACTGAAAACCGGAAGTCTATGCCTGTGGTGCAGCTCATGACAGACCACCTAAATTGTATAGTCCAGATACCCAGGTCAGATTCATGGAGAGATGGATGTCCCAAGATTCACTCACACAGTACTCACTATCCTATGCTGGGGGTTAACCTGCACAAGGGACGGTTGACCCATGGGGAGGGATATGCAGGTACAAATTATCATAAAAGCCAGGTGTTAAAGTATATATAAACTCAGGAAAAAATGTAATGTGTTGCAGCTTACCAGTCCTTAGTTGTGGTGGCTTTATTAGTTTTCTTATTTCAGGCTAAGAACTTTTTCTGCAAATACAGAAACATATCTGTTGATCTGCCAGAAATCCAATATATTGTAATTTCCTATGAACTATCCAAATCAAGTTATTCTCATCAGTGGTCTATAGAACACTAGTCTTGTCCTGTGTCCTCTGCACTCTGCAGTGTTATCTCAAATCAATGCTATCAGGTAGTGTGTTAGGACACCCATTGATATCGGGAGATCTCAACATAAGAGAAAGTGTTTGTAGTCGAAATCAGGAGAGTAGCCTAGACTGACAACGCTGTTCCTTCTTAGGTACACTCCAGTTAGTAATTATTGTCACCCTAGGATAGGAAGTATGCTATTGGCAAAATAACCAGGTGAAAATAAAGGGAGAAAAGCCTGAAAAAAATAAAACTAATGGAGTCACCAAACATAAAACTTGGCCATACACAAGCAGCAAGTCCATTTGCTGTATTTTCATTTACATTTAAGTTTTAAGAGAAAATTGGCCACTTTTATCTTTTTAGCTACCTGTTAGACTATTGCAGTGTGGAAACAACCGACCTTGAACTTTTTCGATGTCAAATATTGTATTATGGGTATAACGGTGCACGAGAAACTCATGGCTGTCTTGAGTTACACTTATTCCTCTTATTTGAAACTTTGGTCTCCTTGGCTGGACTATGTTCGCCCGCTGGAACTAGACCGTTCCCTGTTCTCTCTTTGATGATATGTTCCTCATTGGGGGCTTGATGGCTTTCTGTGGCCCTGTTCAGTGCTTCCCTTTGTCCTCTCCCTTCCTTCCTTCTTTTCTCCTTTTTGCTGCATGTTGTTATCTTTTTTGCATCGCGCGCACCTGGGCGATTACCTATTGTGGCAGGTGATGGTCACTATGCTTCCTCAGGTTTAACAGCTGTTGCGATGCTCCGGCAGTGGGGTTGATGTTATCCAGTTTTTTTTACTCATCTGTTATTTTTCCTTCTCTGTGTTTATCCTTTCATTATTGTACATATTCCCTGCTGGTTATCCTGCAACTCTTCCTATTATGGTTGTTTTAATTTTTCTTATTGTTTTTTTTGTCTTGTTTTTGCTGTCGTGACATATGTTGTAAATTTGTAATGTCCTATACTGTTACTTTTGCAATAAAAACTTTTTTGTAACTAAATTCCTGCCAGAGCAGAGAACCAATGCTAAACTTTGGAGTACTACTCTTAGACAAAACAACCCATTGCGTGTTTATCTTCATTTTTTAGGAAAAGTATAGCAATTGCCTGATTTGCCTTTTATTATGTGGCTATTTCTTTCCTCCAGATGTTGTCATAGGTACAGTTGTGCCAGGAATGGAGGGCAGGGATTCCCTCTTCTGGATTATGTTTCATGCGTCTTAACTCCAGGTGCTCTAACAGAAAAGGAAATCAATTCTTTTTAACTGATTCAGTAAAACCTGCATACTGTAAGAAACATAATCATTAACATTTAAGACATCTGAGAGAAAAGCTGATTCCCCGGTGTACACCGTGCAATGAACAGCTCCTGCAACTTCCCTGCTAATGTATTCCATAACACTGCAGCTGGCCATTCGTGGTTTGCAGTTCAAATGCACTTCTCATTTCTTTGTTAAAGCTAAACTTGAAGCAAACAAAGAAATACAGAGTTGTGTATACAATATACAGTATACATATATATATTCTCTTACCGTACCTGCCAATCAGTCAGTCATATGTGTCTGGCTTCCAGACATCACATTTATTCTTGGACCTTTCTGCAGACTACACTGACATTGAGCAAAAGGGTCTGGTCTAGTACCCAACCCAGCTAGTGAGTGGACAATTGTAGACCAGCATTGCAATGCAGTAAAGCCTACCTGGCTAACAGTGCTGTCCCTCCCCCTTTAAAGAAGACCTCCAGGAATTAACAAAATTATCCTTTGCAGTGGGGCTACCCCCTCACTGCAAAGGTTAACTACTCATTTTTCTCTAGGGGCCAGAACACAGAGGATATGATCACCTGATCCTCGGTCCTGAGGAGATCAACACTACTATCAACACTCCTATCAACCCCTCTAGTCTGGCGGTGGTATGTCACTCAGCGCCCTTACGTCTAATGCAGGTGAATAGATGTGATGCTGTCACAGGTCCTTAGACTGCTGGAGCCCAAAGGAGAAGAGGCTGTAAAGACTGGTCTAGCAGCCAGACAGGATAGAGGATAAGGTGAATATATTGTCCTTTATCCGGCCCCTAGTCCAAAAAACGCAGTTAACCCTTGCTGTGCGGGGGGAAGCCCCACTGCAAGGGTTAATTTTGTTATTTCCTGTTCTTCTATACATCTGAGTGCTAATGTTCACGGGATTACAGGAATTTAATATCAATAAATACTTAGGTACTATCCAGAAAGAATTTGGCCACCTGTATGTAAAAATACATAAAATACATAAAAATGTATTAAATATAAATGTGCTTATACCTGCCCGGGGTTTAGCTTTTATTTACTCGTATATTGCGCGGTAGATTCAAAAAGCACCATTGAAAAGCATAGGACGAGCGAGATCTCTCGATATCGCGTGGCAAGTCGTGCGATTTTCGAGCGGAAATCCGTGCGGCAATCCGCTCAGTGTGAATGGGGCCTTAGGCCTCATGCACTCTACTTACCAAAACGCTGAGTTCAGGTGCATTTGGAGCTAATTTCTAAACGCACCTGGACTCATGTAATGCTTTTCTATGACTGAATGCACACCTAGGCATCCAGCAGCGTCTGGGTGCCTTCAGTCTAGGTCAGTTTACCCAAAATAGAAACTTCTACGTTCCGGGTCTGACTAGCCCAGTCTTATGCGGCTAAACGTGTGTAAACACATGTAAACTTGTGTAAATGCATATACATGCGACTAAACCAAGCACAGAAAATAGTGATCTGGAAAACATAAAGTTGTTTATACTCACCAGATAACTTCTGTCGGGTTTAAACGCAGCCTGCTAGTGTGCATGAGGCCTTAAGGTGCATGTCCAAGGATTACCATATTTACCTCCAAACGTGCCTTTCCCCCTCTAGAGTATATCCCATCATTTTTTTCCTTTTAGTTTGTTCCTGCAGCAGTAGGAAGAGTTTTGTAGTTCAGCTGGCAGGGCTGACAGCACTTGTTCGGATTTCATATTTTGTTATATTAACTTGGAGTTCTCCTAAGATAGTTATTTGATATCGAGAACATGTATTTTGGTGCACTGGCCATTTAAAGGCATTATTATGGCTACTTTTTGTTTATTGTTTGCAAAGCTTTTTATAATGAGCTTAAACAAAAAATGAGTGAACGTATAAATTATACATGAAAAACATGTTTGTTTTATATGTGTGTCAGCTTATTTTATTCTTTTACCTGGACATATAAAGTCAGTATGTGTTTTACTTCATTAATACAGTTATATATTAAAACTGGACTTCCCTAGGGTCTCTCCCATACTCTGGAACTCCTTACCCCAACTTGCCATCTATCTTCTACTCTGACTGTCTGTAGGAGATCCCTAAAGACCCATATTTTAAGTGAAGCCCATCCCACATCAACCTAACCACTCAACCATCACGCTCTCAAACAATTCATCCCCACACAGCTACCTCCTCATGTATCACTTGCACACCCATATGGCGTGCATGCCCATGCAGACACCTGCGCCTGGGAGGGACAGGTGCTGTGTGTAACTGCATCTCAATAGGACCTGTTGCTTCCAAAGATACACCATGCAAAGTAGGTTAACTACAGCCTTAGTATGGGCATCCACACTCCAGCATTAGGGCTCATTCACACGGGCGTGCACATCCGTACGGCATGCATGCCCATGCAGAGATCTGCTCCTGGGAGAGACAGATATTGTGTGTATTTGCGTGCAGCCACCAGTAACTCCCTTAGGGCACAGCTGCACGTGACTACACACCGACCCTAGGGAGGTACAGATGGCTGCATCCTTTTTTATATAGCACCTGTCCTTGCAGGATGCGTGAATACATTAAAATTAGATGTGCTTCATATGTGCATCAAACTCAGAAAATCACATAAACACAACAAGTTATCTAACCTATCAGTTTGTTTTGGATTGTGGAAAAAAATTGGGGGAGACAACAAAAACACAAAGAGAACATTCAGTGATCAACACTTAGCATTAGTAAAAGCATTTTTTTTCACTCTCTAATCCAGATCAACTAAATATATACTGCCAAGCAAAGTATTTGTTTAGATTATTGCCCAAACACTTTAAAACCATCATGTTTCTAAACAGCTGGCTCCAACCCTCTTTGTTTTGCTTCCCTGAACTTTCTATCCAGCACAAGATCACAAGGGACAGCACAGTCTATAGCTGCTGTCCATCTACTAGTCTGGAGAATGGAGAAGGAAAGAGGGACATGTAAGGAGCAGGGAAAGTGCTTACTTTGCTGTGCCTCTGTGGTTGTGGAGACACGCTCAGCTTACGAGCAGACACTATGGTGGCTCCATGGGACCCTGCAAGGGAAAAGAGCCACCCTAAAACAGTATATCAGGTCTAGTGCTGCAGTAAACTTTTAAACATCAAGCATCATCCAGTGTAAGTGATTTAATCAGCATTTGAAATAGCTTAAAAACCTTTTGACTTTAAAAGAGAACTATGATTCAACCTTTTTTGGCCATAGTTCTCTTTAGGGTCACAGGAAGACATTTACTATGTCCTCCTATGACCCCAAACTATTGCTATAATATTGTCGTGATCCACCCTGCCACCTGATTGATAGCTTGCTCTGTCCGCCCACCCACTCCCCCCATCTCTCCAGTCAGCACTGGAGGAACTGAGAGGGGAGGGGGGAATCCCTGCAGTGAGCGGTGACAGACAGGGTATGCTATCTGCAGGGAGAAAATTGGAAACTGAGCGCACAGCAGTATGTCATTGCTCAGTTCTCTATATATATGATATGTGACAGCTGCAGTGTCAAGTGTATTTCACTCTCCCCATAATTCTCCTTCAATTTCACTTTAGTATGAATAATGACAGCAAAGGACTTGAACCCTATTCCCCCAATACTAAAAGACAAGAGTGACACCAAACTTCCCATTTTATGTCTTATGAATATGTATTGGGACTAAATTGAAATTATTTGCCTGAAATATTTTCATTGACATTATCTACACACTATTTAATTTGGTTGTGCGTGTTTCATGCCATTCCACAATAGCCTAGGCAAGTTACATCATTTACCCCTCTTCACTTCTTTAAGTCTTGCTCAGCGTGATCTGTGATGTTCTTGTAACTTGGTTCTGTTATGCCAAGCCTTTCATTAATGTCAATAAAGATTACCTTTCTGCTCACAGTGCATATACTTTTGACAACACTAGACTAAATTGTTTTTGGCAGTTAAAGCCGTAGCTATTTCTCCAGATACTCATTAGAAACACATAAACCAAGAGTGCTCTGAAACTGTCCACCAGAATGATTTGTATTATTTTATATATTCTGGATTCATTAAGTAAATAGTGTAGCATATAAATTCACCGTAATAATTTCTGATAAATCTTTGTATATTATTTTTAGGTCAGATGGTGTTTTTTTCCCTTTCTCTTTCCATATGGTCATTGCTCAAGAGAGCAACTGTTAATCCCAAATTTTATGTTTTAAGGTTGCCTCCAATTCCTAAAATATTTATATTTTTCAAACTGTAGCTCACCATATGTTGTGTCATATGTTGATAAAATTATAACTCTCTATAGATATTAAACTTGTTGGATCTTTTGTTATACAAATGTAGACATGTTGGCGTTTTTCATCTACTATTATAAAAGTATACCAAGTTGGATGGTCTTAGGTGAATTAATCTTAATCTTAATATATAGGTAGTGCTGAATTGATTATTTTCAACATTTTCTCTACCAGCACCCCCAGTCCACACCTGTGATCCAGTTTCTTGCATAAACACATTGAGTGATTTGCAAATTATAGTGCCATGAGGTTTTTTTTCTTTCCCACCGACCTAACTGTTTCCTACTGACCTAAGAGATCCAACAGATGTGGAAATCATACTACAAAGAGTATCTGAAGGAATCAACTCCTGAATAAGGACTAGAAGAAGTGCTAACAAGGTATGGAAAAGCCTGGACCAAGAGGAGGGCAACAATGATAAACCTGGTGCCCAGACCAAGACAAATAATTGCCAATAGGAGGTGTGAGATTTAGCTTAAAATGGTAGCGCATTAAGGACTTTTCCACTTGCTTATGACTTCTTTTTAAGGGCTTCTGTGCCCACTTTTATTGAATCCAACTCAAAAGTCCAAACAGGTTTTCCCCCACAGGGGTTTTCAAACATAACATACAGCTTTTCTTCAGCCAAAATAACACTTTCAAAGTCTTAACGACTTTAGGTTGTCTGTTTACAATACAGGCTGTATCCAAACCGCCTGCCACACACAGGTCATATGTTTCTCAGTCTGCCAGTCACAGACTGGTTCCAGGGTGGAGCTCTCCTGACTCCTGCACAGAGACCTCCTCTGTCTGTCCCTGAACATCAGCCAGCACCCTTTTCATAAGGGCTGTGCACAGGTGTGCAATCATCCAGTGTTGGTCACCACTAAAGCCCTGAACCAGGAATGGAGATTTCTTCCCTCCCAGTTCTCTTAGAAATCTCCCGGCTCCAGGATCCCAACTATAATCCAGAAAACCCTGAATGAGTTGTAAACCAGCTCTTTCCTGGTAAAACTACATTCCTGGAGCCGCTCAGCCCCTCTTGCTGGGAGTCCTGGGTGACTTTGATGCCACATTATACCGTGGTATTGCCACGTAATGCCACAGAGGGCAAAGAAGATAAACCTGGCATTTCAGATCAGGACAGACCAGGACAGATAATCACCAATAAGGGGAAACTGCTATCTGAAAGGGTAATGGGCCTCACTCAGTAAAGTGGCGGTCTAACCATTCAGCAAAAAAAAAAGGTGGAACACCCAAACAGGAGAAAACTAGGCCAACAACTAACATGGTCAACAAAAAGAAATGTCTATTGGAAAAAAAGTCTAAGGGGAAATACAAAAAGATATATTATGTCCAATAGCAAAAGAAAACATTTGGAAAACTGCAGGAAAGGCATTCCATCCCTTGGCGTTTGCTAAAGGAAGCTTGGTCAGACAGAACATGTCCAGGTAAAAGATCAATCAGTCAGCAGCTGGAGGCTTAAGGCCCCATTTACACATGCAATTGCATGAGTCTCATTAATTCCTTCTTAAAGGTGCCCCTACACTGTACGATTCTCGTACAGTGAATCGTACAGTGTCCCGCGATCGTACGATAATTGTACAGTGTATGGAAGGCGTGCGGCCGTTTCTACTGTACGATCGCACATCTTCCATCATACAAGCAGGCTTGAAAACCCGCCGGGAATCGTACGATTCTCGGCGGGTTAGTTCCCTGCTTGTTCGACAACTGCCGAACGGGCCAGTGTGCGCACTCGCACACTGCCCGTTTGCAGTTATCGGAAGCCCGCCCCTCACTGCGGTCATCGGAAGCCCGCCCCTAAGCGGGGCGGGCTTTCGATGATCGCAAGTACGATCTGCCTGTCCAATCGTATGCGATCGACTTTTCGTACGACAATCGTAACGTGTGAATAGAGTGCCCGACCGATGTACTGTACAATCGTACGACTTTTGACGGTTAAGCATGTTTGAAAACTTTGGTCGATTGTACGATGTTCACAAGGTTGGTGGCTTTTTCGTCCGTCAAAAGTTGTACGATTAACACTGCGCATACACAAACTAAAATAATTGCAGTCAATTACCGCAAGTCGCCCAGGTGTTTTTTTTAACTACTGCTGATTGAACCTTGCGATAATCAGGGCAGGATCGGGCCGTCGTACGAAAATTTTGCGACGGTTCGATCATCGGACGAAAAGTTTCGTCCGATAATCGTAAGGTGTATGGGTACCTTTAGTCTGAAGAGACCAGCTTGGTGCCTTACCAAAATTCCAGACTCCCTAATTTAGAGGGAGAGACCAAAAAGGACTGAGAGACTGCATGAGATGGGGGGGCATACTAAAAGGGAATCCCTCAACATCCCCACAAACCCGAAGTGGTGTAAGGGAAAAAGCTGCTGCACATTAGGAAAGGGTCGAAAGTCCACAGGACTTTTTTTTGCGCATTTAAGTCGGCATTCAAAGACGGCCCAAGATGATTGGCACTAGATAATTGTGGATTTGTATCTACACAAGGATTGTAGATGATAGGACCCCTGGCTTTGCATGAACTTCACATCTTATTTTAGTTTCAGGGATTGCCCCTTCCTCATCTTTTCAAAAGGATTGACTTTAGATTTGGAGAAAGCCTTATAAAATAATGGAATCACTGTGTATAGTATGTGTATGGTGCGTGTGTGTGTGTCTGTGAGGGTTGAAGGGGAAGTGGAGCATGTGGGCTGAGCTACAGAGAGAACAATTAGAAGGACTTCTTGCTTCTGTTGTGAACTTCAAAGGTGAATTACTCCACAGTGCCTGTAGCCAAAGAAGTCAGTGTGGGCTTGTTTAAAAGTCCACTTACTGCTCGCTATGAATATGTTTATATTTTAATGACCATAGACTGGGCACAGTTACACTTTAATGTCAGCATTTAAAATATAAACAGAGAATGCTGTACTCTTATTTTATAAAACAAAGACACAAGTTAGTATTTATAAAATCAGTACACTAGTAGGACTGGTCTTTCAAGTACACTTTAAAAAAAATAAAATACAGAGTGCATTATTGTCTAACTGTCTGAGATGCAAAAACAGTTAGTGGAAAATGTTGTCACTTGACATAAAAGTTTACAGAAACAGTATTTGTTACATAATAGAAAGAGTAACAGAAACGGCCACCTAACACAACTTGTGGTTACATATGGGTTGTATACTTTGTAAATATATTGTATATCCAGATACATATGCAATCTCTATGTCATTTCACACTTACTGTTCACAAGCAGTGCTCACTAGAAAAGAGCTTCCATAACAGACTGTTACATTCAATAAGGGAGGAACATGGCACACATCAGGATTAATTGCTTGCTTCTTTTATTAGAACATCAGCTAAGTAGACAGGCTTTCAGTCACTTCCAATGACTGTTTCCAAGTGCTAATAATTGCAACAAAAATAGATTTAAAGAACTCTGGTATTGTAAATTTGGATTAGAGTCAAGTGAATACAATGCCAACGTTTACACTGACTTCTGTACCCCTTAACCAGTGATCTTTGACTGCAGGTCAGGTCACTAAAGTATCCAGCATGCTTTCCCTCTAAGTATCCCATTCTTCAGCTAACCATATTTACTTGATCACCAATATGTTTCAGTAGCCTGATCCTGGAGTTCTTTAAATAAAGCACTAACGTGCATATCTTTCCTATTTTACAGGTGGGCCCAACAAAGTTTGCCCGCTATAATAACATTTTACTTTTATCCAGCCACTGTGTACAACTACATGCAGCACTTGTCCCTTCCTGGATTGGGTATTTTTATGGGCATGCATGCTGTATGGATGTGTACGCTCACCTGAATGAGCCCAAAAGATCAAACACATATTTTAGCGAAAAGAGTAGGGAGGGCTAGAACCTGCTGGGTATATTCATCTTCTTTATTTCTCCTACTAACCACTGTCACTGGAACTGAAAATGAGGGAAAATCCATAATTTTGATATGTCCCTGGTACAGAAATACCAGTGAAATATCTGCCAATGGGGGCAGAGCTTCTGATGTCACTGCACTGAGCTGAGCCGGACGAACATGTTTTTTTATAGCTTTGCTGCCATTTGCCCTGCTGGTCTGATCCAGCAATACCCAATGCCTGTACTGTTTACACCATTGTGAGTACGCATTTTTTATTTAATAAATTGCATTTTATTGGACGTTACGCACTATGTCCTTGTCCTTTTTCTCTTTCCACCTGGATTTATACTGGTACCTGTGATCTGTGGAGACCTTATCGCCTTTTCTGTGCATGGGCTTCCCTCCCCCATTAAGAAGGGAAAAAGCGCATTTGACCTAGCTCTGTGGCTCTACCTCCCCAGGTGAGCACTCACTTGATGTCATCACTCACTTGGTGGAGGTGAAGGTGTGCCTGTATTGTGTGATTATCCTTACCTGAGAGTTATATGCAGATTGGCTGCGAATCATCTGATTAATTTTTTTGCACAATCACCATTGTTTCCTTTAGTTTTTTCCTTGGGAAAAAAACCTTTTTGTCTATATTGCTTTTTTGTATTTGTGTAGATATTTTCTATGCCTCATTTGTTTGAAGGCTCATATATGTGACTCATTTATATATGTTTCAATGTATTAGATATGTATGATTATTAGCTGGGCACAATATTGCTTTTCACATTTGTTAGGTGCCAACTGCTTCCTTACATGAGAGATTTCCTCTCATTTCCTGCTGTGTTTCTGTGATAGAAAGTAAAGGAAAATCTACCTAATGAGTCACAAATAGCCCCAAAAAAACTATATCAGTTATAATGATTCCCTAATCCCCTATCCAAAACTATAACGATCTTTGGCTTTACAAATACTTTAAGGTAAATATCAAGTCAAAGTTTAAGTGTTAGTATCAAGTTTGAGGTTATGTTTCAGGATTAGGTTAAGTGTTAGAAGAAGGTTATGACTTATCAGTTAAGGGTTACGGGTTAGGTGACAGCTTAGAGTTTCGATGAGACAGAGTTAGTGTCAGCCAAAGGTTTGGGTTAAGAGTCAGGTCATGTTGGAAAACATTTTGCATGTATTTTCTCTTTTGGTGTCAAAAAGTATCAGTATTAGGTTATTGGTGCCAAAACCTAATGTACCATGCATGAACTAATGTAATATTTGCCCAATGTACGGTTTATGACCATCAAAATTAATTCAAATTTAAAGCTAAAAAAATACCCCATCATAGTGTCAGATACCAATCATGGCAAATAAAGCTACAAAGTATCACAGTCATGTGAAAAACTATTCAATTAGAAAGGAATATATGTAGCAATAGTAAGAGCATGGCAGAAAGAAAGTATTTGTAGTAGTCAATATAATTTTAGGAACTGTTCAGAGCCGACACACACCAGCACAAGGAAAAGGCTGTAAAAATAAGGTGCAATGCAAAATAAACCATCTCTATATACTGTATGTATAAGTATAATATGAAAAAAATGAATATTAATATTTCTGTTATACATACATTAGTATCTTAAATAATACATCTAATATACAGCATTCTCTTTCAGCTTTTACAACCTGTCCCCAGATCTCCTACATTTTGGAAAATATTCTAGGATCTGAACTATTGCTGACTAAAGATGAGTCATGTATCTACAAAATATTAGTGGATCAGCAGCTCAATAAATTTTAGAGAATACATTATTCATGTAAAACTGCCGTATGTGTCATATGTATCACAGTGTATATGTATCACAATTTCTTAAGTAGTTTTTTTTGACGCACCAAACTTCCAGTGGAGTATAAGAGATATACAACAAAAAAGGTGTCGGTACTAAAGCTAACTTTTACTTTGTATGTTTACCATGGATGGTGATAAA
Source organism: Nanorana parkeri (assembly GCF_000935625.1). Classification (NCBI taxonomy): domain Eukaryota; kingdom Metazoa; phylum Chordata; class Amphibia; order Anura; family Dicroglossidae; genus Nanorana; species Nanorana parkeri. Next base: position 1,581,778 of record NW_017306450.1, on the reverse strand, counting down.
CTGCTTAAGGTAGCTTTGCCAAGCTAGCAAATAAAGACGGCTCAACAGTAGGCATAAATGCCGACATGCATATTGCACAGATCATAAGACATTAGAACAACACTGAGATTTAATGTGCCTTATTTTGTAATCCTGTAATTGACTTGGCCAAGGAACAATGATCAATTAAGTTCTTCCTAGAAACATTCCCATAGCTCTTGCAGAATGTTTAAAATAGAGATAAGGGAACTTAAGGGCTAAGTGTTATAGGAAGGTTATGAGTTAAGGGTTAATTTTATAGATTAGGTTACAGCTTAGAGTTTGGAAGAGATCCAACCATATTCCCAAGGGTTATGGTGGGGAGGAAGGGTTGCAGCTTTGGCACTTAGAAGCCATTATATATTTCAACATACCTGCATAAATAACATCAGTGTATAGTAGCAAGAACTGCTAAGATATCATATATATTGGCACATGAAGAACCTGATAAGTATACCACTGCTGGTTAGTCACTATAGAGATTATTATTTTTGTTTCTGATTGAGATTATGAGTGGTATCATACAAAGCATTGTTTTTCTAAGGTTGCTTTTTAGTTATTGTATGGTGTCGGGGAAAAAAAATCTAATTAGTGCTTACCAGAGAATTTCCCTAATTTTTGCCTTTATCAGAATGAGGATGTTCCTCATCTGTACTCTGTGACCTCCAGTCAGTGAGTAATCCAATATGTAGGAGATTGTAGCAAATCCATTGGGATTCTTGCACCGGGCATTTAGTTACACAAATAGAACATATGTACTTGTTCTCAATCAGTGGATCCAATCTCGGAATGCTGGCCAAGAGATGTTTTGCTTATTCACTCATCTGTAGTTGTAATAACAATAAGAAAATACTCCGGACTTCCGGTTCCGGCGCCCAATGAGATAGACGTGTGCAGCACCGCTCCGTCCTGTTACAGAACCGAACAAACCGACCGGCTCTTTATCTCATTGCAAACCGCCTGGACGAACCGGAATACTGCCTCTGCAGACATGGACAAGTTTGTGTCTCGTCCACACCAGCCGAAACGAGCCATATTACCCTCGGCTGCAGACGGAC
>NW_017306450.1:1575125-1580494 GCF_000935625.1 Nanorana parkeri | reverse complement strand
CTGCAGACATGAACATGTGTGTTCCGCGCCCCCACCAGCCGAAACGAGCCATATTACCCTCGGCTGCAGACGGACCGGACCCATCCAAGATGGCGGACGAAGACGGCATGCTGATCCCGTCTGACGGCGCTGAAGAAGGTGAACCCTCTCACTCCCACACACTTAGCTCCGACCACCAAGGTATAACTGCAGCAGTCGCGGCATACCTGAAAGCAGACATGAAAACCTTAGTCATGGAGGCGATCCAACAACATCTAGGCCCGCTTAATACCACACTCAATTCCCACACTCACAGCATCCAAGCAGCGGAACATAGAGTGAGTGATCTGGAGGATAGAGTACACACCGCTCAACGATCCTTTGATCCTTTGAGCACCCCTCCATCCACCAGCTGTTGGAATAGGTTGATGACCTCGAAAACAGATCGAGGAAAAACAATTTGCGGGTTATAGGCCTTCCAGAATCGGCCACACACACAGACCTCATCCATCTATGCTCTTACTGCCATACCGAAGGCCCTGGGTCTCCCATGCTCACAGAGTGGGCATGCAGAGGGAGACTGAGAGGCCCAAATCAGTGATAGTGTGGTATCTAGATTTTGCAGATCACAAGCAAATCCTGCAGGCCTTTCGGTCACAACGCACCTTGGTGGTAGAGGGCCAAAAGCTGATGCTTTTCGACGATTATTTGGTGGCTCTTACTAAACAACGAAAGTCGTTCTCAGAGGTTTGCCGCCTACTGGTGGGACATGGTATCAAGTTCTCATTGGCATATCCAGCTATTCTACGTATCTCCACTTCACAGGGCACCACAGAATCATTCCTCTCCGCTGACAAGGGCAAGTCATTCCTGATGACCTCACCCGATCCGTCCCTTGCCTCACCCTCCAAGAGCCCCCCGAGAAAGAAAAAGGCCTGAGGGTGAAATGTCTCCAGGGCTGATGCGTTCATTTCGCTCAGCGTCATAACACACGGTGACCATGATTTTAATGGCATGACACGTAAACCAAAGCCGTGGTGGGTGTGTAACATCTTTTCATCTGAATTAACCCCACTTGCTTCACGGGACGGAGCAGGCTTTCGAGACTTTACCTTTGCGCGATTATACGCTTCTATAGTTTCCATGTGCAGACATAGGCTGTGAGATGTCACACATGGTTCCCTCCAACTGCACCCCTCATTGGGAAAAAAGGAGGTCATTCACATGGTTTGATCCTATTATTGTTGCTTTGTTGCTGTTTGCTTCATGCAGTTTTTTTCTATTTTTTTTGTCACGATTGATCACTACCTCTAATGCCTATATTGCTTGGCCACCAATGGGAGGAGTTACACGGGGCCCTCCCGCAAACCCGGAGAACACCATTTTTCCCTTTTCCACCGTTAGATGAAGCCATTTTTTTTGGGACTCCACTACCATGGGCCGATGAGAGCGAAGGGACACTCATTCACCCTCACCCTATCTTTCTGCTACTTTATGTCACTATATCTAATATCAACCCTGCCAGAAACTGGGATCCCCATTGAATATAGTGACATTGAATGCCAAGGGCCTTTAATCACCGAACAAACGCACACAATTCCTGCGGCACCTTAAAAAATTAAAAGTGGATATCGCCCTCCTCCAAGAGACGCACCTCCCTGAAGAAGATTTCTTCCGCATGCAGCGCTCATGGGTGGGAAAAGTTGTGGGAGCCCCTGCCAAGGGGAGATCGGCTGGAGTTCTCATGCTACTCAACAAGTCCCTACCCCACTCCCTCCTGTCCCACCGCAGTGATCTCCAGGAGGGTCGCTGGTCCTGTACCTCGCTCCAATTAGGCAACAATATCCTGGACATATGGAACATATACGGTCCTAACTCGGACAATACACTTTTTTTTGATACCCTACTGGAACAAACCTCCCAATCTGCAGCACATTCCCACCGCATAATGGCGGGACACTTCAATGCGGTCCCATCTCCTCCAGAGGATAGATCCGATGGCCAGAGAGCCCCCCGACTCTCAACTTCTCCTCAGGACAAACATCTTAGTGCAATGCTCTCGGCGAGTGGGCTGATAGATGCCTGGAGGTTTCTTCACCCGCTTGAAAGGGACTACACCCACTTCTCACACGCACACAGAACCATGTCCCGCCTAGACTTCTTTCTTCTCTCACCAACGATTATGTGTAAGCCCGCTGACATTCGCATCAAAGACATGGTTATCTTGGACCACTCCCTGGTGCTCCTATCACTGCAAGACCTTTCCATCCCGAGATCCCCTGTCACGTGGAGGTTCACCTGTACAAAGACGACTCCTTCCAAGCTGATCTCAAACTATGGTGGTTAGAATATGTTGCCCACAATTCTATTCACCTGGATAACCCCATTCTGTTTTTAGAAGCAGCCAAAGCCATACTGCGCAGTAGGATCCTGGCATATGTTTCCTCCCGTAAGAAAGCTAAACGCCAACACTATGTTACTTCCTTCTCTGAAGCTAGGGAAGCTTATATTAGCTATAAGTGATCCCTATCTGACTCGGATAAGACCAGATGGATACAGGCTTAGCAGAGGTGCGACCACTGGCTCCTCCAATACGATCACCTCATTAAATCTTATAAGACAGTTGAACTATTTAGATTCAGGAACAAATCGGGTAAACTTAAGGCCAATTTGGTGAGGGGTACCCTGCCTACTTTCCACATACACAAACGAGCAGACAGTAAGGGCAAAGTACACACTGACCCTAACTCCATCTCTGACATATTCTGCGACTACTATAAAAACTCTATAGTAACGACTACTCCACTACTGGAGATGGATCTTCATTTCTAGATTCCCTAACATTGCCCTCTCTGTCTGCTGAAGACACACTTATCTTAAACTCAGAGATTACCCGATTGAAATAGAGGAAGTTATACGCTCAGCCCCATGTTCTTCTCCAGACAAATTGTCCCTGTCCAAACTATATCTAGCTCTTCGAGACATTCACCAACAGAATGACAACTACATCCCTGCGTTTGTACATCTTTGGGCCCAGTTGATAGGCAGCCCATTGGAAAACACTTTTGACAGCATACTAAGGGGGTGGAAACACATCAGAAACCACATCATTAGCGAATCATGGCGGGAGATCCAATTATAACTGCTCCACCGGGCATACTACGCCTTCAACTTTGCTCCGGCTTTCGCATCGCTAGATTGGCTACAACATTGCCTCAAATGTGACATACACCACCCCGATTTCCTACATTTGATCTGGTCCTGCCCCCTGATACACTCATTATGGATTCAGGCAATACAATACCTGAATTCCCTGTCGGGCGTAGCACGGGACCCCCACCCTATACTATGCTTGCTACACGATATACCCCATGAGCCTGCTTCCCCTGCCCCTCTGATCTCGCGCTGGGAACACCTTTGCATAATGGCTTCTAAAAAAACATTCTCACCAATTGGCTCCTAACAACAGCCCTCACGACAGAAGACTTGCAAACCACCCTCTGTAAGCTTATGCTTCTCGACAAAGCGGACACACATAATAAGGAGAGGCGCATAGAACGTTTCTTCTCCACATGGTCCCCCTTCCTCATTGAGACATTCCCTTTGGATTTCAGCTGAAGATTTCTCAGGATCAAATCAGCATTTAGCATTGTGGGCAGCAGGAAATGTAAGTATTTACACGTTTCTTTTACATGCATGTGTTGTTTTAAAAAGTGTAATATAAGGACAGGATTGCTTTAAGACCTAGACCTACACAAAAATGTTTCTGCAGGGTCCAGTTATTTATAGTTGTTCCACTGAGTGCAAGTTTCATGCACTTGCTTACTTTTCTTTTACACTTACTTTCATAACTTTTGGTAATTAGAGCTACAAATACAATTTCATTGTTCAAACAAATGTTGTCCAGATCCAATTAACACCAAGTGGTCCAAGACTTCACCCCTAATCAATTGTATTAGTATCAGAAATACCACATATGTGGTGATGGGGCTTTAAGAAGTGTCAGACAATTGTACAATTTTCAACAAAAAATTGATTTTTGGCATATGTTCTTACAGTATTTGTTAAAGACATACAGTATGTAAAAAACATCAAAACTATATCTGCTTAACGTTCTTAATATGCATACTCAAGTCCCCATTTCACTTTGTGTACTAAGCCAAGCCTATTATACAATGTAGCTACTTTTTACCGCAGGATGTACAACTTCCTTCTCACACTATAAACTGTTAATTTAGGTTCACATATCCAAGAATGTCATGTGCTATCCTGGTGCTTTTTAAACTAGCCCTGATAGGCATTCTGGTTTGTATTAAGGGAAGCAAAAATAAACTCTCATTTATTAAGCCATACAAAGTGCAATGATATTGTGCAAAGTATGGTATCCGTTAGCAGCCAGTTACATTTCTCTTTAGCGCAGCCAGATCTTTAAAGCTTGAATTCTTGTTTCTGTTTCTATGCTTTAAAAATGTTGCACTCAGTCATTGCATCTTTGTTCCTTTTGTAACCCATGACTTATTAACAGATTGGATTGCACAAACTTCTTTATGTGCATGTCAAATATGATGAAAGAGTCTAATGTTCTCACAAGATCATCCTATTAATTCATCAGAGATAATTGAAGGCTGATTGCTGGGGACTCAAGATTCTATTCTCCACATCCTCTACTCTCCTGGATACTGTATTGTTTTTTTTACTAATAAAACAGAGGCGGTATAAGATATATATTTTTTATGATAAAATGTATGTATAGACAAAACATTTTTTTATTTTGGAAAGAGTAAGGCGGGGATAAAACCCCTGCCATTTTAGACTAGGTTCGCACCTGGGCGATTCAGATTGTGCGACTGTTCATTGAAAATCACGCTGTTATTGCACAATTTTCAATGCATAGAGATGTCTATGGGACCCAAACCGCACGACAACCGCCCAAAAATCGCTCTTGCACCTTTTTGCGTGACACGACAAACCGCAAAGTTCTCCATCAGGTCCATCAGCAGAGGGTGGGTACAATGCTAGTTTACTATTGGCTATTGCAAATTGAAATAGCCAATAGTAATGTACCAATGCTTTTCAATGGGAAAATGTCTTTTTTTTCTATTCTGACATCGCTCGTGTCAGAATAAAGAAAAAAAAGACACAGCAGTGTTTCTCTCAACTGCGGCCGGGAGCGGGAGACTCCCAGAGCGCCCGGGAGAGTTTTTTTTCTTTTTTTTTGACAGCAGCAGAGCCGCCGTACAATAGTAAACTATTGGGCGGAGCTAGCTGTCACTGCTAGCTCCGCACAATCGTTTTCTATTTACTTTTTTTTACCTTTTTTCACTCTTTTTCTGTTCTGCTCGGTGCCTCTGAGGGACCGAGCAGAAGAGCCGAGCCGAATGCCGCTCAGC
>NW_017306450.1:1566866-1573620 GCF_000935625.1 Nanorana parkeri | reverse complement strand
AAACTATTGGGCGGAGCTAGCTGTCACTGCTAGCTCCGCACAATCGTTTTCTATTTACTTTTTTTTACCTTTTTTCACTCTTTTTCTGTTCTGCTCGGTGCCTCTGAGGGACCGAGCAGAAGAGCCGAGCCGAATGCCGCTCAGCGGCATTCGGCTATTCACTCACTGCTGTTCGGCATCTTTAAGAATAGCCGGAACAGAAGTGAGTAGCCTGCCGGAGGTTCGGCTCAGCCGATCCAGATGTTGGATCGGCTGAGTCGAACTTCTTCTGCACTTCTGCTCCTTCTGCTCCTTCTGAGCATGTTCGGCCGACCCGAAGCCACGTGAAGCAAGCCGATGTACAGGCTGATTTCAGCCAATGTATGGCTGAAATCAGCCGTACCAGCCTGCAGTGAATAGCCGAACAGTGTTCGGCTCACTTCACTTCAGGTCGGTCATTCACTCGGCTGCCTACGGCAGCTTAGTGAATAGACCCCATAGAGAAAAACTATCCCTTTAATGTCACCATTAGATAACCTTTTGATATAATCTCAGAGGATTCTGTTTTTAAGTAATTGCAATTTTGTTATAAAATCAAGAACTATTCATTGGGAATGTTGGATAATTATTGATATATTAATTCATTTTAATATTTTTTATAAAATGTAATGAAAATGTATATGAATACATTTTGTAGATACCTTTAACGTTTGTAAATATTTTCTTTTTTCTTCTTTTTAGCGTAATAATTCTTGATTCAATGTCTAATCAGCAGCCTGAGGAGGAGTTTTTGACACGTATTGTTAACCAAGCTGTTTACCTGCTGCAATGGTTGTCAAGGATCTGGCTGCAAAGAATAACATATTGACAGGTACAACTGTTCCCATATACAGTATGTCTTTAACTGCCTGTAAATTTAGCAATATAATGTGAAGTTGCAAAGAACCAATAGAAATGGTAATTTAGTTCAGCTTATGGCCCCTCATTACAATGGATATCACCACTACATGCAATATCAGCAATTTGTATTTTTGATGGCCAACAACACATGATACATAGCACAGTTAATCCATAGTAAATGCATAGTAAACATTAGAACCACTTTAGGCAAATATCAGTAGTAAGAAACAAAATAACCAGACAAAACCAACCCATAGCAGAGTACTAATATACTTCAAATACTTTTTTCTTCATGCTCTACTTAATGTAAGCTCTACTGTCCTCGTAGGCTTGATTAACTACAAAAGCATTGCTCAGTGTCAGAGCAATAAATGATTCATAAAGTCATGAGCCATGCTTTCCTACAGTGACCAATACACAAAACTCCCACAGAAAAACAGTTTGACAGCCATGAATCATAGTAAAAGAGAAAGCAAATCAAGTTTGTAGGATAATTTTTTTTCATTTATTGTAGGATGAGTTGCCGTACACAATGAATTGTTAAATTTACCATATCTGTATTTTCATTTTAACTTATTATAGGGACCATTTACCCCAAAATAACATCTAGAAGATGCTGGTGAGCTAAATTAGGTGTATACACGGAAAGGTGAAGTATGCTTTCAGGTGCATTCAGCTGGAATTTGGGATTGGTTCAAGATTTATCCTTTGAAGGTCCTCCTGCTTCTGACCTCCTTCCGACCTCCTTCCAAGGAGTTTTAGGAAGCTTTGAGCTGCTTTTGCATTTCCTTTGACTTTCATTGGAAGAAACTTGAACCAGTGCCACTGTACACAAGCCCTTGCCCACCATCATGTTTCCCTCCTGGGAAAACAGTTAATTAAATCTTGATGCTTACATTTCTGGGTTGGGCCACTCACTGAAACAAGTAAAAGGTTGTTTTTTTTTAACCATAATATTTTAGTTATGACTTGACATTGAATACAGAACAGTTAGACTTTTGCTTGGATTTATAAAGGCTGCAGGGGAGACCAGAAATGGGTGCTCTGGTGATGGAAATCTTGGGATCCCGAGTAGTACCAAAAGTCAGTTCATTATTCACCCCACCAGTATCTAACCCATAAATTAAATACCAATTTTAAGAGGACATATCCTGTAAATTATAAATATCACCTATTTGTCATTTTCAGCTTTGCCAGAACAACTGTAAACATATATAATTACATTTGTAGAATACACAATAAAGCCTGCATTTCTCTTACTGTATATTTGTTGAAAAGATCCAATATACTTTATAATATCCGCTTTACTCAGCTGAGCCTATCTAACTTTGCATGGCAATGTTGAACTGTGAAATGTTTATTTTTGCAGATTTTGATGTAATCCCGCTGATCTTGGATAATTCTGCAGACTAGTTCCACAATGCAGTCTTCTCCCTGTAGGTCATCTGATAACAGACTTATATTGTAAAAAGTAATCTAGGTGGTCTGTTGTCAGGATGCAAAGTGCATGACAATGACATTACATTAAAGTGTATGCGTACCCTGACAATGAACTTCTCTTATTTGCTCCTTTCTGGTTTGTTAAAAATACGATTGAAATAATTTTGTTGTAATGTTGAAAGGGATCGGGTGTCTGAAAAAGATAGCTCTTTCATTAATGGATGTCCCTATACTGAGGCATCCATTAATGAATGGTAACCACTGTTTCTTAGCGGTTACCAGCATTGCAGAGCCAGAAATAACTGGTCTCGTACAGTGTACTTCATGGCGGGACGTAGAGTGTACGTCTCCCGTCACAAAGGGGTTAAAGTGTATTTCCATGTTTGAAGCCAAATTGGGATAACACATAATTTGTATTTGTTCCATGTTCCCATTCACATAGCATAAGCTAAGCATTTAAAAAAAATTGCTTTTACATTGGTTAGGGCTTTAAGGGTTAACATTTCTTCTTGCTTCTCTTTCTTTGAAATGTTAGGCAGAGTTGTGAGGGGTATGAGGTGGCTTCTCCATTGTGTGTTAATGATGCTTATCATATAAACACAATCTTCAAATTTCCATCCTAACTCTTTCCAATAGATAAATCACTGTGAAGGGGCTGGAATCAGCCACATTGCCTGCTGTAACAAAACATCTAAAACCTAAGAATTTTTTTAAAAAAAGTTATTTTTCAGTATGCTGTGTGAATAAGAACACTTAACAAACATATAAAGGGGTTTTCTCAAATATAACTGCAAAGTGAAAATACACTTTAAAACATGCAAAGGAGCCTAAAGTTCCACTTTCTGGCTCAAATGCATAAAGCAAATTACAGACAGTCCCCGAGTTACGAACATCCGAGTTACATACTTAAGAACGGATGTCCCAGCCTGTTCCACTAGTGGTAATGCTACCATGCTCGCACCGACGCTCATAGTACTGTACCTCCTGTACATTACAGGACGTTGTTAGACGTGCAGGCGAGGAGTGGGTCTGGTTCGTAGTACTGTACCTCCTGTGCATTCCAGGAAGTTGTTAGACGTGCAGACGAGGAGTGGGTCTGGTTCGTAGTACTTTACCTCCTGTACAATACTGGAAGTTGTTAGACGTGCAGACGAGGAGTGCCTGCCTCTTTTTCCGGGTCTAGTACTGTACATTACAGGAGAATGTACAAACATCTGTCCAAGTTGCATTTACAGTAGATCTCCATGCAAATATTTTTTTTTAGTTATGGTTAGTATGATGTGGGATTAGAGCCACTGTGGGGACAGCAAAACAAATGTTACATGGAGGTTAACCCTTCCCTATGCTATCCAAAACTAAAAAATGTTTTTTGGCTGGTGTTACACCTAAAAAATATACCTGTTCCAACTTACATACAAATGTAACTTAAGAACAAACCTACAGTCCCTATCTTGTTGGTAGCCTGGGGACTGTCTGTATCAAAGTGTATCTAAACCCAAAACCAGACATGTAATGTATTTTAGCTTACCAGTCCTTACTTATGGTGGCTATGTTAGTTTTCTTTTTACAGACTTTTTTATTCTTTATTTATAAGTATAACATAGCCAAATCCACAACAAAAGAAGCAGCCATACAGGCACATATATCATATAGAAAACAACCACTCTTCCTCTTATTTTTACCTGGTGATCCACAAATAACACACCTCCTGTCCCTTCATTTCTATGCTTGTCTATGTAGGGAGCCATGATTGTCACACAGGCTGGACTTCAAACATGCCTGCCTTTGTTTACCTCGATTACATGGTTGATAGACAGTCTTTTATATATCACCTGATTTTAAAAAAAAGGAAATTTATATTTAAATTCTTTTTTTTAAGGTCTTTATTATAATAATTATGTACAGAACAACTATATTTCCCCTTAATGTAAAGTACATATATTTAATAACCTGGATCATATAAAAAAGAGGTAATGATATTAGAACTCACATACCTCCCAACTTTTCAGACTGGTACAGGAACACATTTTAGAGACCTATTCTATGCAGCAGGCTGTCTATAATGCAATTACATGTTATATCAATTCTAACAAAAACAGAGCTTTTCTTTAATCAGATTAGAATAGATCTGTCATTCAAATACAAAATGAGACAGTGAAAGAATGAAATATTAAAATACCAAAGTATATTCTATCATCCATTCTACACAGAGCTTGAGTAGCAATAAAGCTATGCCAGAAAGTAGGACCTTCATACATTAAACTAATAATAACAAAACTGCTGCTCTATAAAATATAAAAATATTAACGTGGGCTCTTGTATACATTTTTTTAATACTTCCTATTTATTAAATAAATATAAATGATTAAATAGAAAGTGTGCATACAGACACAGAGTGCCGTAGCTAATTGTTTTTCTAAATGGAGTTTTGATTATGTTATACAGTTCAAATGCAAATAATTCTTACTATTGAACTCCAGGATAAGTAAATATTGTCTACTTACAAGAGGCATGTGTAATCTTATTTGAATCTTCCTGTGCTTTCTGTATTCCTTCCAGATATGTGGAGTGATCCTGTTTAAAAATTTGCCTCTGTGCAAGAGCTTCCTGTAATAAAGACCGGTCACTGCTGCTCTTTCTCTCCTCATGGAGGGTGAATGGTCTTGTATCCGCCCCATCCTGCAGTTTTCTGCAGGCAGCCTGTAGTGGGTGGGGCCTGCAGAAAACTTTTTCTTTTGCTATTTTCTGTTTCTATACTAATGATAAGCTGGTAATGTTGCACACAAGTTTGGATAAAGGCTGTCATTTGCATAGTACATCATACCATATTTTTATATTATATTAATATCCAGTGTTGGAGCATTATTATTATTATTATTATTATACAGGATTTATATAGCGCCAACAGTTTGTGCAGCGCTTTACAATATAAGGAAGACATCACGATACAATTTAAGACAGTAAGGAGGGCTAATGAAGATGGTAATGGGACTTATTTAATAAATGAATGCAAAGAGCATAGATTATGAGAAAGTATGACCAACTTACAGTTTACCTTAGAACAGTAAAAACAACATAAGATATTTACAAACTGTTTTCTATGGGCTCTGACTTTACTTATGATATAAGCAAGGGGTGCCATCTGACTTAACCTAACCTCACAAAATATCTCCTAGAGTGGAAAAATTGACGTTAAAATTCAGCAGCTATGCTAACCATTGGTATGTGTCTGCCTGCCTGTCAGTGGATAGAACACAAAGCACTGTTGGACCTTTGAGCTGCTGAGATTCCACATCCCCATATTCAGTCACACGTCAAAGAATGTGAGATAGGCATCAGTGTCACTACTGGGACCTGAATGTTTTAACAAAACAAAAGAAAAAGCTCTAAATACGAAAGTGAAATTCCCAGATGATGAGGCTGCCACCTACTGTACAAAACCCATTTTCAACGGTGCTTTGCACAGTACAGCAGTATAGTAGCAGAATGCAATGCAAACATTTTTTTAATGTAGGTTAAGGTTGGGAATCCTCATAAATAAAATAGTACATGTCAGTGGTGATGCTTAGCTGCAGGCCTCAAGGGGAGCCAGCAATGCATGTTTTTTCCACTTTCAGTGAGAGCACAGCTACGGAAATGAATATCGTATAAGATAGCAACTATCTTACGCATTGCTGCGGGGCCTGGGTACGATGATCAGCAAGAATGTTGTATGTGCACACATGTATTTGGGAGTGATTGCACAGTCTAAGCATTAAGGAATTTGTATATTTTACCTAACAGAATATCCAAGAGCCAGCACCATCAGAGCAAGTGTGTCAGTATTATAGTATTAGTTGTCTGTCTGGCAAAGAAATTACATTTTACATTTCAAATGTATCAATTGTTTGTCCACATATTTTTTACAAAGCAATTTTACCTGCATTTTACATGCAAAGAGGGACACCTTCAAGAACAACATATTTGGTCAATGGACACATCCTTGGCATGTCCCAGTGGACCATTCAGAAAAATTCAGATGCCAAAAATGATTGGTAAAACCCAAAATTGTTGTTTTCCATCATTACTTTTCCTTTACATTGGCTTTTCAAAATAGCAAGCAAGATAATTAAGATGAGATGAAGGTTTTAGTGCAGAATAACTGTTTTGGTATCTGTACAGTAGACTAATAGTAGAGGAACAACTGAGGAGTGAAAAGGGACAGAGGGATTAGGTTCCAAATGACGGACAGTCCCTCCAAATGGGGGACATTTGGTAGGAATGACAGATATTGAGTTATTATTGCAGGGTTCACCTCAACCCCTTTGCATATAAACAAGCTATTAGCCACTTAAAGGGCGTTTGTTTACATTTTTTCTCCCAGGTTTTCTTTACAGATGCCTGATCACTTCTACATTGCTAAGGGAGGTGCTGCCACCCTTTCTTGACTCCCCTC
>NW_017306450.1:1551401-1566788 GCF_000935625.1 Nanorana parkeri | reverse complement strand
CCCCCCCCCCCCCGCCGTGAGTCCCATGCTCACCTGTCCCTCCTGGGTGTCTGGGACCACCATGGTGGGTGTCAGGATGGAGAGCAGCAGGAGATTAGAGAACATCTATTCAATGTTAGAAATGACCCTGGAGGAGCTCAGCTTTGAACAACACTAGGTTCAGGGCTGTCAAACAGTCTGTGATCGATTAGCTTCAACATTGTGTAGAGGCAACGTTAGGAGTTTACTAGACACCTGATGTTTTCTTGAAGAGAATCTGTCACCTGCAAAGGTGACAGGTTCATATAGGTAGCATATCAGTCCCCTTGTGATAGCAATAAAGTTAATAAAACATAAAAAAGTTTAAGAATTTAAAGTTAAAAAAAGAAAAACACCCTGAAAAAATTTACATTTTATAATGATAATTTTTTTAAGACCAAGTACAAGTACTTTCCCTCAGGTATTCGCCGATAACAATTACCAACACTTTTTCTAAAAGGGACATGTGGCATTTGTTGTACAGATCTCACCAGGGCTGTATGCAGATCTCACCAGAACTGCGTACAGGTCTCACCAGAGATGCATACAGATCTCACCAGGGCTGCGTATAGATCTCACCAGGGCTGCATACAAATCTCACCAGGGCTGCGTGCAGATCTCACCAGGGCTGCATACAAATCTCACCAGGGCTGCGTGCAGATCTCACCACACCTGCATACAGATCTCACGAGGCTGCATACAGATCTAACCAGAGCTGAATACAGATTTCATCAGGCTGCGTACAGATCTCACCAGGGCTCCATACTGATCTCACCAGGACTGTGTACAGATCTCACCAGGGCTACGTACATATCTCACCAGGGCTACATACGTATCTCACCAGAGCTATGTACAGATCTCACCAGAGCTGAATACAGATCTCACCAGGCTGCGTACAGATCTCACCAGGCTGCGTACAGACCTCACCAGGACTGTGTACAGATCTCACCAGGACTGCATACAGATCTCACAAGGACTGCATACAGATCTCACCACAGCTGCATACAGATCTCACCAGAGCTGAATACAGATTTCACCAGGACTGCGTACAGATCTCACCAGGCTGAGTACAGATCTCACCAGGCTGCGTACAGATCTCACCAGGCTGCGTACAGACCTCACCAGGACTGTGTACAGATCTCCCCAGAGGTATGTACAGATCTCACCTAAGCTGGATACAGATCTCACTAGGCTGCATACAGATCTCACTAGGCTGCATACAGATCTCACCAGGACTGTGTACAGATCTCACCTGGCTATGTACAGATCTCACCAGGCTGCGGGCAGGTGCTGGGCTAATCGGGCCGAATTGGTGGGTGGTGAGCTGAACAGGCAGGTGCCGGTCTTGTGCCTGCTCCGGGGCACCATATGCGGTGTGGGGCTTTCCTGAGCTGTGCCAGCACCGGGAAAGAGGAGATGTGGGACCGGGCAAGCATTGTCAAACACAGCTACTGATAGGTCCCCAGCAGGCTGCCTGAGGTCCCCACAAGCGCAGGACCTCTGGCAGCCGATCCAGTTTAAAAAATTTAAAGGGCCGGTATTGGCCTTTAGTATCAGGGCATCTTCACGAGAACAAGCACTCGTGAAAAGGCCCAGTATCGTCCCCGATACCTATACTAGTATCAGGACTTCCCTAGTACATACACTTTACACTTAATTTTTGGGCCACAATTCACTGTCAGCTCTGAACTGACAAGCTCTAAAGTGAGTCTTTGAATATATCTTCTGCTGAAATTTTTTTTTTTATTATTGTGGGACTTAAGTTCCACATTAACTGTGCTCTCTGTTATTTACTACAGCCTTGTGCCTCGGGAAAAATTCTCAGCTCACATGGCAAGGATCCCTTTTGTGCTTACAGAAAGCATCTATCATCCCAATAACTAAAGATCTGCTGCTACAGCCCTGTAAAAGACCAATCACACAGGAATGGGATGCATATCAAACTTCACCATGCCTCCCACAATGCAGTTCTCAGATACAGTTTAAGATTACAGTGTATCTCCTGCATTACAAGGGTTAGCTGCTGTTATGTGTAGGTGACCCATGCAACGTACATTTACTTAGCTGATTTTCACTGTTGCAAGCACTAAGACAGACAGCCCCAACCCCATCCCCCTTCCTCTTTAGCACTTGGAGGCCCACTGACATCATCATGTACAATGCAGGGCCCATAGCTTTGCATTATACAATAGGATGCTAAGGGGCAGTCTACAAGCCGGAGAGGAGGAAGGTGAGTGCCAGCTGCCAGTGGAGTAGGTATCAGAGACCTTTACGCAACTCCCCTACACCAAACAAGCATTTAACCCTTGCAGAACAGTAGCCCCACTGCAAGGGTAGTTTTTTTTATTTTTTTAACCTGGAGATAGGCTTTAAGTATTATGGCTGAAGTGGTTGCAAGCAAAGAACCCCTATATAACAAACAGAATAGCAGCGGGACTAGCAGCGGGACTAGCAGCGGGACTGATCAACCTTCCAGCAATCCCTCAGGTCATCTTAACAGCATCTCTGTTCCAATGCCCTAATTCCATCTCACCCCATATAACCCACTTCAAAATATGACATTTTAAAATCAATATGTAGACAGCATGTTAAATAGAAAATAGCAGAGCTTTGTAGTTTTTTTAAATATTTATATTCCATTACTGACAAAGTAATGGTATGTTTCAATGTAATGGGAGTTTCCTTCACAAGTGCCAACACAATATTGATTGCATACGGTAGGAGGTGTCAGGCACTTTGTGAGCCTAAGCTATATCTTAAAGGTGCAATATACATTAGTAAGTCTATTTGCAATATGTTCTGTCAGGACTAAAATCACTAACTAGTCGTTTGTCAAGTCCGCTTGGTACTGGCTTGTTTTATATATGGGATTTAACATTAAGTTCCAGAATTGCAGCTTCCACCAGTCTTTTCGGCATTCAACACTTCAACAGAAGCTTGTGTCCCTGTAAGATTGTAGTAAAGAACCACTATGAAGGGTGGGGGACACAGACAGCTGACACTCCCATATGTGCTGAATGTGGAGAAACTGGTGGAGGCTGCAGCACTGGAACGGAGGGGAGGTAGAAGGCGGGCTGCTGAAAATACAGGGTAGAATACAGTGTCTTCTTTTGCAGGAAATTCATTTTGCCAACTGTTTAGTGTAACATTAAAGTCGCTTTAATAATTTACATTCCAGGTAAAGTCAGCTATTTTGATGCTACGCAATTAGATAAGGCTGCCAAACCTTACTCGGTCTTGATGCAGCCCAGTTTTTAAAATGTATCTCTAGACAAAACCTTTTTTCAGTTTTGGATAGAGTGGGGTCATATTATTTTTGCTGCCTGTGTCCCAATTGGCGAAATATACCCCACTGTTTGTACTAAAGAAAATTGCCATGTAAAAGAAAGGGGAAATGTACAGTTTTACAGTTGTCCCCATAACAAGACCAAATAAAAACACCTGTTCCAAGGACCACTGTTCAAGAGAGGAATTTCACTCTTTTTAGATTACCTGTTACACCTTTGGGACAGGAAGTGAATGGAAATTACCCCAACAGTACACAAACATAAAAAAAAAAAATGTAACTGGCAGTTGTTTTAACCCTTACTTAGTCTATCCAAAATAGGGGCATTAGATATACTGTAGGAATTTACACTTTAACAGCATTCTTTTAATTTGTCACATAACTCTTTACATCTCAAGCAATGTCTAAATTAAGGTAGTGTTGATGCAGTGTCCAAGCCACGAGAAGTTGCTTTGCTTTGTACTGCCCTAAATGAAAACTTCAGAATCAGTTGGTTGTAATGCTTGAGCATGTATTCTCACCTATGTCTCCCCTAGACAGGTCATCCACTTAAAAGATCAGGAAAGCACACAGAGATAGTGGACCACTTAACACCATGTGGACAATAGCATTAGTCTGTTGTTTATACTCAGCTTTATGAATTCCAGATGTCTTTTATTGATGTACATGTCCTTTCTCCAGTCCACTGCTAGATCATATCTACACATTAGCGTGTGAATGTTCTGCAAAACGTATGTATTTAGACAATTAGCAAAGCTCCATGCCTCAGTAACTTTTCAGCCTGCGTTAGCATCAGTGATGGAATTGGAAATTGGATTCTGCTATCTAATCCCTTGTTAATGGCTTCACTTTATAAATATACTTAATCTTCATTAGAGCTTTTGCGATATAGCAATAGTACAATCCAGAAAAAAAAAAATTAGCCTTTATTTAATATCACATGGTTTGATTTATGAACATCAGCTTGATCAGGACATGAACTGTGTTATTTTGTTGCATAAGGGGCTTTTAGGATTTTTCTTTATAAAAGTTATCCAAAAGCTGGCTATACACCACACCGGTGTTGTTAGTGCAGTGACTGATCCGAGTACCAGTAGACAATAACTTGGTAGCATAGGCATTAACAAGTTACCGTAGTATAATGAATGCTCTTATGTCTACATCTAAAGAATAAAAGTATAAAAGAGCGCAGCAGCAGAGTGTAGTAATTCCATTTATTAAGAAATATAAAACTAAAACAACTGCACTCACAAGTGTAGATCTTTGTGTGGCAACAGAAATGTAACAGAGTATGCTGCAGAGTCTGTCTCTAATGGTTTAGCTGGGGTGATCCGTAGTTGGAGTGGAGCCGGCGATAGATATATTTGGACATGTTTCCAAAATGGAGTCAGCACTCATCGGTTTCTTCAGTTTCCCCCTAGAGATCGATCCATCTGGCAGCTCTAGAACATCTGTCTGCACAAAGTTACTGTAGCTAGGGATGCATTTCGACAAATATCATCCCCGATCCCCTTCAAACAGATGGAACTGACGGGTGCTGCCCCCATTTTGTAAACGTGTTCAAATCTTACCATTGCCGGCTCCACTCCAGCGAAGGATCACCCCAGCTAGTCCATTATAGACAGGATCTGCAGCATACTCTATTGCATTTCTGTTGCCACTCTGTTGACACTTTTGAGTGCAATTGTTTTAATTTGATACTTCTTAATAAATGGAACTACTACACTATGCTGGTGCTCTATTTTATACTTTTGTTTTTTAGTTGCTGTTTTTTAGTTGCTGAGTACGCCCCTTCCTGAGCTTTTGAGAAGATCTGCATTGCTGATTTTGAGTCTTTCTGAACTGTGGCTGGCTAGGCTTACTGTTGTTTTATCACCTGGTGTACTATTGTTGAGACTTTGCATCACCCTTCTCATTCTCTATGGTGGTTTTTTTTAGCACATTCAGAGTGGGTTTTTTGCAGAGGAGGCACAAGAAGGCTGTTGGGGGCTTCACATGGAACAGACATGGATGCTCCCCCCAATTGCCCCCCCTGGATCCACCACCTGGAGAGGAAGAAGAGGGCATGAGGACAGAGCACATCACAACTGTAAGTCCCTTTTCTTACTTTTCTTACAACGCTGATCACTTAACCGACCTCCACACTGCGTCACTGACCTCCACACTGCGTCACATTACTGACCTCCACACTGCGTCACATTACTGACCTCCGCACTGCGTCACATTACTGAGCTCCACTCTGCGTCACATTACTGAGCTCCGCGCTGCGTCAGATTACTGAGCTCCACACTGCGTCAAATTACTGACCTCCGCACTGTGTCACATTCCTGACCTCCGCACTGCGTCACATTCCTGACCTCCACACTGTGTCACATTACTGAGCTCCGCACTGCGTCACATTACTGACCTCCACACTGCGTCACATTACTGACCTCCGCACTGCGTCACCTTACTGACCTCCGCACTGCGTCACCTTACTGACCTCCGCACTGCATCACCTTACTGACCTCCGCACTGCGTCACCTTACTGACCTCCGCACTGCATCACCTTACTGACCTCCGCACTGCGTCACCTTACTGACCTCCCCACTGCGTCACCTTACTGACCTCCCCACTGCGTGTCACAGCCCGCTAGTAGTTAATAGTAGATGAATAGGATCTCAACTGCGGATGCTAGGGAACTCGATAAAGGACTCTGTACGGCGCTCAGTCACGAACCCCAGGCGTCGCTCTCAATCATAGGCGGAGAGTTTGGGGTTCTTGCATCATGAGCCGTAACAGGAGGAAAATGAGAGTGGGAATGCAGATGGAGTAATCAGGACCTAACCCTGGATGAAATCACCAAGGGTCTTAAGATTAGGTTGCTTGCACCCTGCTGTACAGAGGTGGAGATTGGCCAACCGTTATAAGTGGAACGTTTCCCGGTACTTATAGGTATAGGTGGTGCCGAGGTACACACGTGCACATACTTATATGAGATAGGTGGTAGACAGTCCAGTGCTATACAGATACACTTGTTATCGATGAAAACCCCTAGGCAGTCCATACAAGTGAATCCCCTATAGGCTTAAGGTACTTGCGCTTTGGTGCAGAGCAATAGTGACAAGGGTCACTTCTTCCAGCAGCAGGGTAGTCCTCCTTTAGATCCTGGCGAGACAGTCTCCTTACAGAACGAGGTTCCAGGGTGTTTGGGCATGAGAAACCCAATAGTGAACACCCTGCATCAATCGGTTGTGGTTTAAATAAGCCACGGCCGAGACGGCACGCGGCCGCGGCGCACTTCCGCGTTCCAGCGTGGAGCGCACCCTACGATCCCAGAAGTAGGCGGGAGCGCTCTGCGGCTTCTCCCGCGGCTGCGTTCCACGCTGGCACGCTCACGTGACGTGGGCCGGCCAGGAGGAACGTCACACTGCGTCACCTTACTGACCTCTCCACTGCGTCACCTTACTGACCTCCCCACTGTGTCACGTTACTGACCTCCCCACTGCGTCACCTTACTGACCTCCCCACTGCGTCACCTTACTGACCTCCGCGCCTTGCGTCACCTTACTGACCTCCACACTGCGTCACATTACTGACCTCCGCACTGCGTCACATTACTGACCTCCGCACTGCATCACATTACTCACCTCCACACTCTGCGTTTATTATTATCGCTCCCACCCTCCGCCCTTGGCCCGGCTGGCCGCACCAAGCAATCAGGACCCAAAGCAGAGGCTGCACTGTAGTTAAGCAAATTAGGCGGCCGTCTCAGCCCATGCCGGGGCTTTGCAGCTGCCTAATTTGTGTGAGTACAGACCGCCCAAGGTGACAGCGGCGGCAAGATCCCAGAAGGAGAAGCCAGGGGAGTGCGTTGTACACCGGGGGGAGAGCTGGGGGGCAGTGGACACATAGGCGGTGAGAGAGGAAAGGGGTGGCACAGTAGCAGTGGAAGAGCCAGATGGGGGGGCTTATTTTTTGGCGGTGCCCCTCCCGAGACTAGACTCTGGATCCGCCCCTGTGAGCAACTGTGTTTCAGTAATTAGTAGGTGTTTGTTGTGTCATCATCCATGTCAGAACATTTCTGAGACATCTGAAAATTAGGGATTCTTAAAGATTCACTACATAAAAATGTTACATTCACTCACTCAGGAACACACACAACTTGCCATTTTTTTTTATATAAGTTCACTTTGTTTACTGAATGTATAAGGTTGCTGGTATCCTTTTATCCTGCTAGTATCTATTTCTGAATAACCCTTAATGTGAGCCTGCACAAATGGATGCCACATGTTCCCAGGTTACAACTCCAGCCCCTTTCTATGTGGTTGCACTTTATAGAATAATGTGATAATGTGTCATGAAGCTGTAGTTTCTCTTATATGCATTGTAAAAATATTTCTGAATAAAACTAAAATTAGGATGGACCTACTATCAAAGTAGGATAAGATCCACCCAACCATTCTACCTATACATATGCATCTACGATAAGTACGTTATAATGTTGGCAGATTAGTGACTGGTTTACCTTATAATTGAGTTGATCTTCTAGTTACCAACACAAGAGTCATGATCTGGCAAGTTAGTTTGAGGCACTTCATGTATAAACAAATTTTTTTCTAATTTTGTTTTGGTTGGTTTTCCTCATAAAAATGTGGTTTCCCTGTTTCCTACCAAATTAGTATCTAAGGAAATAGGGTTGTAGTTAGGCCGAGAGGGGTAGAGCACCTGAATGCAATCCTGTAATTAAAAGAAAGTAGGTGAGCTAGAGGGCATAGGTTTAGGATTCCTCTATTATGATCTGCCATAAGGTCACTGATACTAAACTTTACTAACCTCTATGGTCACAGAAGCCAAAACATTTCTAAACACCTCAAATAAAATAGTTTTAAACATTGTATATATTATAAATAGCTGCATTCTACATGTGACAATCTTTTCTTTGAATTTCTACTTCAAAGAGGAACTATAATTGGATAAGAAAACTGGGCAGCTTGGGGTCCCCTAAAATTTGCCTATCGCTAGTCTATGTGGGTTTTCCCCTTAGATGGAGTGACCTGTCCTCATGAGAGCAGGAGTGAAGCCTGAAGGAAGGTGAGCAGCCACAATTCCTCTGTCTAAGGATAATAGATGATATGATGATCATATGACAAGCAAGACCACACTGGGATTAAAATGAACTCCAGCATATGATCTCACCTCTCACATTTGATCATGCTCCCTAACTGTGCTAAGTTCTGATGAAAAAGTTTATGCAAATGCACTACATCTGTGAGAGAGATTCACATGCAGATCGTTTTTAGGCTCCTGAGAAGTTTACAATTTTATTAAAACCAATGTGACTAAGGACCAGCCATCTACAACAGCTCATACTGGCCAACAAATGTTCTCCTGTAAGACACTTTTCCTTAGTTGTGCCCTGTAGTAGCAGAATTGAAGTTCCTTTGAAGTTTTGTGAACTTCTGCAAACCATCTTTGTGGTGCTGTAGTTAAGAAAATATGCCATGCAATTGAAAAAAAAAGTGAATGAGAAATCTTTACATAATTTACGTATATTTCACGTTGCATGAAGGGATTACATGATTTCTTGGAATTAAATGCTAATGCTTTTATTTTTCTTTCTTACACTGCTAAACTGTGTTCCTGAAGTAGAAATGCCATTCACCCTCTTTCATTGTGTGTCTTTTCCAGCATTCTTTTGGACTGAGATAAGCCAACATAAGGGGCAGGTGCACGTAGCAGATAACATTATATACAAGTGAACAATTATTGCTTATTATTATATTGGTAAGGGGCATCGCAAAAATAACTAACTTGTTTTTAATGTAAAGTACTTGCTCAATCAACAGTCTGATAGAGGAAATTAAAGCTTGTCTGATGTGTGTGATGATGAATACATTCCAGAGAAACAGAATGGGCTGTTTATTAGTGTTTTCTCAAAATAAATGGTAAAGTCTGTGAATTATGAAGCACTAAATCAAGTAATTAAAGCAGCTTATTGTGTTACAACTAAACTTTCTGTGTGCTTTGCCTATTGCAAATGGGTTTTAGATTTTGCAGTTTTAATTATTCATATTTTTACTGCTCCTCAAAAGACTTCTAAAGAACTAAAACAAATCTGGATAAATATAAAATGCTTAGTTTAGCCAATATATATTCATGGAAGATATTTTTTTTTTTAGCTGAGGTGTGTGCAAATAGTGCTGGTCATTCTATATTTTATAAGTTCAGCATCTGCTGCATGCCGGCTGAAATGTGTATGCCCTAAGCAGACGTGTCTATTTAAATGTAGAAGTTGTCAGGCTATAGTCAGTCTGATTAATAGTTCGGCATTCTGAAGTCTTTCCTAAGCTCTGCTGATTGTTTGCTTGTGATTGCTGCTGGGAAGTGTACCTTGGTAATAGTGTGGGAGGCTGCACTAATCAGCGTTACCGGTAGCAATGTTTGTTCCTCCTCAGCCAACCACTAGGAGGTTTATTGCCAATGGTGTAATGCTGGGAGAGGGTATAAATGTTTGGGATGACCTTGGGAAGTTAGTCTTTTCCCTATTGTCATGATCTGGGATCAAGCTCGGAGTCTAGTAGCTGAAAGAGCAGGCAAATTTGTGGTATAACAGGCCAGATTCGGTACACAAGCAGGCAGTAGCAGTATAGGAACAGGAAGAAGCATTGTCAGTGATCAAGCCCAAGTCAGAAGCCAAATATATCAAGTTGGAAGATGTTGTATCGCAGTAAGAGCAGGAAATGAGATATTGGCAGGGGCACAATAATCTGTCAAACAGGAAGTGCAGAGGCATGAATAGGAAGTTCAGAGGAGTAACAAGGAGTTCAGCAGAAAACTAGGTGCTTGGACTGAGGGTTCAAGGCTCAATATGTGAAGCCTGGGGATGTAGATGCCATGGAGGAACTTCAGCCTCAATAAGGAAGCTGACAAGCTGAGTATAGCTAGATCCATGATTGAGGTATAGTCATTTCTCTCCAAGGAGTTGGTAGCTGCAATATCCAGTACCTTACAGCCAGGAGGTGCATTCAGAGAATGCTCGGTTGGCTTAAAGCAGGGATGGCCAAACTCCGGCTCTCCAGCTGTGGTGAAACAACAAATCCCATGAAGCATCTCTCTCCGGGAGTCATGTCTGTGGCTGTGAGAATCTTGCAAAGCCTCATGGGATTCGTAATTCCACCACAGCTGGAGGGCCGCAGTTTGGCCATCCCTGGCTTAAAGGTTCTCTATCTTTGAAGGTTGTAAGTAATTTTTGTCTCTATTTCTGGAGTCTGCAAGCCCATGGGTGCCCTGTGCCCTAACCCTTTTCCCCAAAGGTATTTAATAAATACAAGCAAAAGATCACCAGCTTGGAAGTCAGTTAATCAGTCGCCACTTGTGGGTGAGTGGTTTGGGACAGCTATGGAACTGTGTACCTTAGACAGACTTGGAGGCTCAAAATTGATGCAGTAGCTCTTTAGGGGGTGAGCTCTACACATGATTAGACATAGGGTAGATATTTAATATTTATTACAATTCTATGGCCAATAACACATACATTATAGCTTAGTAGCTTAGTAACTTGTGCTCAGAATACTCAAGTGATAGATTTCTCCAGGCTAAGGTACCAATTGAAGTTGAAGTGAACTAAGTTTGAAGCTGCAACAATTAAATTTTTTGGTTTCTGAAAGAGAAGTTTTTAGGTAGCATAAAGAATTCAGACAAATGTCATGACTCAGTTAAGTGGCTCAAGAGACATTTCTACTTCCATCGCAGCCACCACCAAATTATTATTTTCCAACTGATGTCAAAGTTTAACGGGACCAGTGACGTGAACCTCTTCATCATGTGTCAGTGCTCAGGTCTAGCAATTCTCTGTTAGCCCAAAGCACTACCCCATGGATGGAAGTTGCATGATTCCCTATACCCAAAAGCACCATGTAGTTTGTAATACTGGTAATGAAGGAGGAAGTGGTGGCAGAATTTTTACAGAACACTATGGCTTAGAAAAAAAAACAGCAATGCCTTGTGGGTTGCTTTGTCTAACTGAATCTTAAGACTGAGCGATATGAGAAGGAATGAGTAACTGCTGATGAAGAATCTAGTTAAATTGCAGCTTGAGCTACATAGCCTGTAAGCCAAATGATTTTTGTAACTTTTGAAAATAGATAGATACATATGTAAAAAAGGAAGCTAAAAAAAGTTGAAAGTGTTAGGAAACTGTCCTGTGTATAACCAACTTTATGGTCTACTCTTTAAATGTTAGCTTTAGCATTCAAAAGTGAACTTTGGCTTTGAATGTCATTATCATTGTAAAAATACATCTTGAATAGCACATTTTGCAATGCCTGCCAGGTTCTCAATAGTTCCTATGAAATCCTTCTTTGCTTATTTCAGTCATTACATTCATCTATACAAGTGATGAAGGCGATTTAAAGCACAGCATTTCACTGATTGCATGAATCCCTTCAGTGCTGCATAGTGCAGTCATCATCTAACTTCCATTACTGAGGCTGAGCAGAGTTCATCATGTTGCCTAATAGTACTTTCAAGTCACTCACTAATAGCAATTGCCTGGTATCCCATCTAGATTTACTTACTTTTATGAGAGATGGGATTAATATGTTTGAGACATATGATTTTATAATGGAATTATATATTTTCTTCGATAAATACCATACATTGTTATATGGCTTGTGTTCCCAAAAGAAACCAATAGAAAATTGCTAGGAATTGACATTATGAATCTCTTACTGGAACTTCATTAAAATTATATCTGTGCACTTTGCACACACTTGGTTGGATGAAGATTTTAATGATAAAGTAATAGAAATTAGAAGGCCACATTTTAGTAAAATGATAAGAAATATAATACTGGTTCAGGTTTCAGTAATGGAGATACTAGAAAGGAATTTAGTCATCATGGAAATCTTATTAGTGATTATGCTGATACTTGATTTCATAAATGTTGCATGCAGAGATATACAGCATTGCATATCTCTTGGGTATTCCAGTGGCATAAGTAAACCCTAGAGTCCCCATTCACTTTCCATGGTGAAGGTACATTATAAGTATGATGACATAAACGTGGGCAGTGATCATAACATCAGGTGATTATTCATGTTTAACCTATGAAAAGTGTCAAGGATACAATAGCAACCAGACAAGGTTTTGTTGCAAAGGACATAAATATAGGGCAGGGCCAAGGCCTGGAGTCACAGTAAGATCTGGATAGGCAAGGTCAAAAGCTAGGTCAATTCAAAACCGCAAAACATTTAATTTATGTAAGGCCAGAATGAAGAGTAGGCAAATGATTTGTGCACGTCAGGGTAGGGCTGTGAGTCTATCATGGCTGTGGCACTAAGCACTGGTACTGTCTATGGACCGCAGCCTGGGGCTAAACAAAATGCAGGAGGCACACAAGAAAAGTGTCAGCTCAGTAGTAGCATGATATCATGGTTTGGGTGATGCAGATTCAGCAAGGGAAGTGTAGAGCTCAAATGGAATGAAGTGCTATACTGGGTGTCAGATGTGGAGAGTAATTTTGCACCACCAAGGCTAGGTGTTTATTCATATAGTGCCAACGCATATTTTTCTCTCTCTCTCTTGTTGTTTTCCAGGGGCCAAATAAGTGTGTGAGTGAGAGGAATCAGGAATAGTATCTGGAGAGCAGAGGACCTACGGGAAACAGAAACAGGTGAACAAGAGGACCCAGGAGCAGTAGCATGAGAGGAAGTGGCAAGAGATCTAGCAGCTGCAAAGGAAGTGATAGGGACCATAGCATAAGAATGTGCCAATCAGTACTGACTGGCACTTGACTGAACAATGCCCAACAATACCTTGTAGAATTGGCTGCCAATTGCCCGGCTGAGTAAGCTCCCTCTGCAAGTGGGACCCAACTAAATCATCTAATTTAGATTACATAATAGTACCAATTTTCCAATAAAAAAACGACAGAGTGTGTTGGATGCTGCAACATGCTCATAATTACTCAATATTCCCCCTAGGCTAGGATGTCCGTGATATTGCTCTTTTAAACAAAGATCACAATATTTATTCTTATGAATTAACACTTTCTGGAATCAGCTCATACAGATTTTGTGAAAACGCTGTGCAGTCCTTGTCCTTATTAGCTTTGTCATTGCTATTGATCAAAGAACATGCAACAGTTCTGGCTAAATGTACATTCCCTGCGACATGGAATGTAGAATCTAGATGTCATCTTGTTGCAGAAGGTTGGGACAGAAGTAAAATCTGACTACTGTAATAATATTTTGTGAGATTTTCAAATTCAACACTGCTGCCTCTAGAGAAAGCAAAATTAGATCTTACTGCAAATGCTAGTATTGGCCTGTGTCTTATTGTTTTTCACTCTAGGGGGAAATGAAAAGGAAGGCAGAAATTAATTATCTTAAGGCTTTTGCCTTCTCTACATTAATTAACAGAAAGTAGATATAAACTATGCCGTATCTTGTTTCCAAATAATTCTGCAAGTTGTGCATAAATCATCGTAAATACTTATGGGCTTCATCTGCAGTCCTTCTTAATATAGCTAGGTGGATATGTAATATGCTAGTTAGTCTCCTTGCATGAGGAGGAGGGTTGTGGTGCAACCCCTAGTTGAATTTGGTAATAATACAGCAAAGAAGGGAAAAATAAGGGTTTGTGTTGGCTAGCAGAATGACAAATCCAATAAACATCACATCAAAATTGATTATATATAAAATTAGAAAATGTATTGATTCATCAAAACAAATTGTTAAAAAAGAACATTTAGACAATGTAGTTAGAAACTGGATGCCGAGTTCCACAAAAATACAAAAACATTTTTTCGTAGATGGAAGGATTTCATCATAAAAATGTATACCAATTTAAAAATCTTAGACCTGGGACGGCCCTTTCAACTCACAGATTGGTATATTTGGGGGCTATAGAAATTGAGTAATTGATATTGTTTTGAAGGATGCAATTCTTTGTTACGATTTCATGTTTTTTCCTTTATTTTTTACGTTTTCGTTTATGTTACTATGAACGGTACTGGTTTTATCCCTGTTTTATAGTTTTTCATTTAATAACTTTGGAAGACTATATTGTTTATATGATTCCATGATGTAATTTTTTGGTGGCCTTCCGACGTAGGCCTAATTGAAGATTTTTTTTACTTGTTATAATGAAAAATGTTATGAAATATGTAAAAAAAAAATGAGCATGTTCACAAACATGTATGTTCCTTTGCCTTTCATAATTTTCAGACGGCTCGTGTGGCATCCACAATAACTAATATTAGATCTGTCATGCACAGGAAGACAGTCAGCTAGTGTATAGCCTCAAGTAACAGTAGGAAATTCAGGCAGAAAGATATTACTACCCTTCCATGAGCTGTTTACTGTAATTGTCTTCTCTTCATGAACTAAATTTAGATTGTGTTGTTATGCAACCTAACTAGATTTATTTTCTAGTACAGTTTAAAAATTACATATCTCAATTTACAGGAAGTGAATGTTAGAGTATCATTAGCAGTATTTAACAACATAAATAAAAAAATGAAAAAATAAATAAATCCAAAATATTTGTGAATATATGAAGAATTGGAAAAATATTTTCATAGTTTTTAATTTGAATCTGCAGCTTAACCCCTTGTTGACCGGTACATTTACAACCTTTTCTATGAGATGATTGAAGTGGCTGGCCAGAGAGATTACGGGATACACTGCTTTGCCCCTGTGTCTGCATCTCTCTATTTTGCAGACAGAAAGCAAAGCCACAGAATTGTTTCACAGTATATGGAACATTTTTAAGTTTTAACAGAAGAATATCTTTTTTTTAAAATGCTAACCAAACCTGTTGAGCCTGCCATTGAATTTAACCTAATGCAGCATTCTCTGATGGTTTGGCAATGATGCTGCACTGTACCTGAAATGAGAGCTGCCCCCCTAATTTAGGCTGTGCCCACTTGCACTGAGGTGAGATCGAAAGATATTGCATAGGACAAGGGTATTAGCATTGTCACTGCTGATTCACAAACCTGCAGCTGTCAATCAACATCTAGCCACACCTAGTCCTACTCACTGCTTTCTGGATTAGCAGAATTGACTTTGCAGCCAAAACCATCCCACTGTGTGCTG
>NW_017306450.1:1537586-1551386 GCF_000935625.1 Nanorana parkeri | reverse complement strand
GGGGGCGGGGCATGTGATTTGGCTCAGTCAGGGTAGGTAAAGAAAGTTCTTTTTTAGATTTGTGTAAGACATAGTAACTGGATTTGGGGATTTGGACTTGTTTACACTGTCTTACAGGATAATTTCATTTTACTTTAAAATCATGTGAAATGGTGGAAAAAGTAGGCATTAACTCTCCTCCTCCAATTACAGGATGTATTGTATGCAATGATAAAAATACAAGGCATTTTAAGAATAGGCAAGTAGTGAGGAGGGGCAGGGATGTGACTGGAGCTTGTTACTGCTCGAGTGGCATCCCTCACACATTTCCCAGAAGACTTGCATTATGTGAAGGACGGCATGCTGCAAGGTAAGAATTTTTACTCCACACATAACATGCAGCATTTTGATGAAAATTTACATACCCAGTGTGGTGTATAAATTGTCACTTTTTCCTTGAGTTTAGCTTTAAATGTTTGAAAAAAAAAAATGCAACACAAGGCATGGCAAACTCAAACATAAATACCAGTATGCACTGCACTATATGATCCAGATTCTTCAAAAGTACTTCACAAACATAGGCCAGTGGTGAAACAAATGAATGGCAACCCAAACCCCTACCGTGTGATCGTGCTAAACGCACAGTACCATGGGCTTAGCACAACGCGATAGTGTGAAATTTCACAAAAGTGCCCATACAATGCGTCTTGACATAGGACATAATTTTGGAGGAGCTACCTCCATAATGGGTGATGGGTGAAGGGCCACAGTCAAACATAGGGGTCTATTCACAAAGCTGCCGAGGGCAGCCGAGTGAATGACCGATCAGAAGTGAAGTGAGCCGAACACTGTTCGGCTATTCACTTCAGGCTAGTACGGCTGATTTCAGCCGTACATCGGCTGAAATCAGCCGTACATCGGCTTGCTTCGTGTGGCTTCGGATCAGCCGAACATGCTCAGCATGTTCGGCTGACCCGCAGTGCAGAAGGAGTTCGACTCAGCCGATCCAACATCTGGATCGGCTGAGCCGAACCTCCGGCAGGCTTCACACTGCTGTTCGGGCTATTCTGAAAGATCCCGAACAGCAGTGAGAGAATAACCGAATGCCGCCGAGTGGCATTTGGCTCGGCTGTTCTGCTCGGTCCCTCAGAGGCACCGAGCAGAACAGAAAAAGAGTGAAAAAAGTAGAAAAAAGTAAATAGAAAACGATTGTGCAG
Organism: Nanorana parkeri; assembly: GCF_000935625.1. NCBI lineage: Eukaryota > Metazoa > Chordata > Amphibia > Anura > Dicroglossidae > Nanorana > Nanorana parkeri. The sequence continues at coordinate 1,550,190 of NW_017306450.1, read as the reverse complement.
AGCTAGCAGTGACAGCTAGCTCCGCCCAATAGTTTCCTATTGTCCGGCGGCTCTGCTGCTGTAAAAAAAAAAAAATTAAAAAAATCTAAAAAATCTCCCGGGCGCTCTGGGAGCCCCCCGCTCCCGGCCGCCAAGAAGAGAAACCCCGCTGTGTCTTTTTTTTTCTTTATTCTGACACGAGCGATGTCAGAATAGAGAAAAAAAAAAAAAACGAATTCCCATTCAAAAGCATTGGGAGTTTACTATTGGCTATTTCAATTTGCAATAGCCAATAGTAAACTAGCATTGTACCCGCCCTCTGCTGATGGACCTGATGGGGAACTGCAAAAGAGGGCGGGTACAATGCTAGTTTACTATTGGCTATTGAAATTGAAATAGCCAATAGTAATGTCCCAATGCTTTTGAATGGGAATTTTTTTTTTCTCTCTATTCTGACATCGCTCCGTGTCAGAATAAAGAAAAAAGACACAGCGGGTTTTTTGCCTTGGCGGCCGGGTGCCAGGGAGAGTCAGCTATTTGGAGATCAGTGTCCCTGGTTAGCAACGGCCAATGGCCGGCCGCTCGGCCAGCTTCGGCTTTCAGCACGGCTCAGCCGAGCCGAGGCATATGCGATCGGCTCGACTGAGCCGCTCGGCTGTGATCGGGAGCTGTACGGGCTATTGTGAATAGCCCGTACAGCACCCCCTCGGTTCTCCTGAACCGAAGGGGTCCTGGGGCCGAAGCTAGCCGAAGGATCGGCCTAAGCTACGGCCAGATCCTTCGGCAGCTTTGTGAATAGACCCCATAATAGCATATAATGTACATATGACACAATAAATATGAACAATCCATGAAAGAGATAAATAAATACAACCGTATGAAACTGATCAGTTGTTGAAGTGCATATTACAAAAAGACGAGGAGCACATAAACTAGGGTTGATTGACAAAAGCTTTTTTGTTACTTGTTTTACTGTGTCTTTTCTTCATCTCATCTGTGTAGAAGAATTATCTTATTGGATTCTCTACAAAAGAGATTACATTGCATAATCAATGGCAATACTGCACGCAGTATTTGACCAAATCAAAAATGTACCAATCAATTTTTACCAATTTATTTGATCACTCGCAGCCTTACAAAGTACTAATTAAAATATTCATATATTTTCTATTGTTTTTATTGAACTTCAGGTTCCAACTCACTTTAAATTGCTCCTCTCCAGCATTCTATAAACCTGCATGGTGTATCACATAGTCTGTGACTAGACATGTAAGCTGCGGAAAAATTTGGTTCGGATTTTCAGATTCAGACGGAATCTTAAGTTTCGGATGAGTTTACGAATATTCGCTGCGAAAACCACAGAAAACCATATACAGATATTAATACTAAAGCTGAATCTCCTAGACCTGAATGGCCGAATTTCCAAATAGCATTCGGGAGCTCCCGAATGCTATTCGGGTCTGGAACCCATATACATATATTACTAAAGCTGAGGTTCCCTGACCCGAATGGCATATGGGAGCTCCCGAATACAATTCGGAAATTTGGGTATAGTAGCCATATACATATATTACTAAAGCCGAGGCTCCCAAAGTTAAAATCTGATTCGGACGCATTCGGATGATTGGGATTCGGAAATGTCGCAATGTCTGAATTTTGGACATTTGATCCAGAACTAAACTAATCGCACATGTCTATCTGTCTGTGACTTCTTGCTGCTGATTGTCACATATGATCCAGCTGCACATGTGCACACACCATAAATCTGAAAAAGCAACTTGGAGTCACAAAACTACATAACAAAAATGGGAGGGAGGTTGGAACGGTGGCTACTTTGCAACACACACACAGGGACCATGGAGAACAAAAGCCACCCGCCCGCCCGCCAGAAGGAAGGACAGTGTCAGCATGAATTCAGAGATGATTTGAGGATCTACAGCTGAGTGATACACAAATAAGATACATTTTTGTTAATAGTTAAGGTACTTGAATGCACTTTTAACATTTAACTCCTGAGTTTAGTGTCACTTTAGGGATCGTTATCTACATTATACAGAAAAGTGACTGTCATTTCATTATTTGTATGTCAGAAAAGTAGGGTCTTGTGTGATATCAGATATCCAGGTCACATACATTTTTATTTTTATTTCATTTTTACTGGTGTGTATGCTGTTTGTATTGTCAGTATGAATATACTATACATTTATCAAATTGTTTAAGATCGCAGAGTATAATGTCATTTAACAAAGTTATTAAATTAAATCTGATGGGATATCAAATATAACAAAATATACAATGGATTGAACTGAGATTTGGATAAGCCTATTAATGTTGCATTAAATGCTATGTATGCCCTGAATGACTGGATACAGCTTCCTAGCTCTGCTACTCTGCCACCTGCTGGATAAATAGCTGAACTGACAACTAATTTAAACAGCACTGCAAATGCTGCTAACATGATATAACCTAACCTTTTCTAATCATTCAGCAAAAAGTAATAATCATAACCTATTGTATACAACTTTTATAAGTTATTGTGTGCGACTTTTAGATTATAAATTGTTTATAACAGGTTTAGTGCATTTTCTAACTCCTCACTGGTGTGTTTCCTCCCTATGTATGTGCAATAAATAACCATAAAAATTATCAAAAAATATGTTATGTGATTAATATGATTAGCTGTTTATTGTTTTTTTATTGAATTAAGTGTCAGAAAAAAATACATGGGTATGCAAGAGCAACAAATGGCTCATAATGAAAAATGAATAAAAACATTTCTCTAAACGACTACCGCAAGCTTTTGCACATATAATAAACTAACAGTTTTTAGAATTTAGCAGTTGTGTAAAGCAAACCTGTCGATTAGATCAAAATGTTCAGGAAAAATTGTATTTTGCCCCCAAGTGCCTCTGATAATCCTTTAATTGACTTCTAAGTACCTGGGGAGCCCTTAGACCTTAGCAGCACACCATACATAGGACCCCAACTTCTGCCTGTCTTTTCTCCATCAAGTAACAAGTTAATGCTAGTATGGCTTCTAAGGCTTTGACTTCAGACTGTTAGAGCAAACAGATTTGCTTTTTTATCAGCTCCCTAGCAGCATGCACTGACCTTTGTTTTGCTTCCCCGCTGCTCTGATCAGCCAAGAAATGTTGGAAATACAACAGCATATACTGTAATATGTCTTTTGATCTGTAGATGGAGTTGTAGTGCAATGCTAGTCTCCATGTGCATGCTTATCTATGATACACAGGAAGTTCTTTTAATTTTTTTATGTTTCCTTCCAATCTAATGTTCTTCTAAGCAAGATCTCAGTGTTTCATCTAAACACAAAACCAACTGATTATGGGCACAGGCACTAAACAGAACACTACAATAGCCGCATCCAAGCTACTGAAAGATGGCAAGCTGTTCAGATATGAAGCTTGCAATCGCAAAGCTCAACAATACCAACTACCAATTCTCGTAAAAACAATTGCTACACAAATGACTGGTATCACAAGATGAACAATGTTTATTCCCGAAGTCAAAACATGCTGTAAATGCTGGTTTGTTTACAGCAGGTTTTGACTTCAGGAAACAACATTGTCCAGCTTCTGATACCAGTCATTTGTCCAGCAATTGTTTCTACGATAATTAGCATCAAGCTGCAGCATGCTCTTCTTACTTGCACTGACAAGAGGGATGGGGCTGTGTAACTACAGGACAAGGAATATGAGTGGTGGCTGCTTTGTGAGTTTTGGACACTCAAGATCAAGCCATCATTGACATTCAATATTGCTCATCAGAAAAAATGACTGTGGGGGACCTGACCAAGCAATCGTCAAAGGATAGTCACGGTTTCCTTTCAGAAGAAACTGAATGTCATATAGCAACACATATGATGTTTAGAAGGTGTGTTGGAAATGGAACAGCATATACTGTAATATGCCTTTTGAGCTGTAGATGGTGCTGTAGTACAATGCTAGTCTCTACGTGCATGCTTATCTATGATACACAGGAAGTTATTTTTTTTGTTTCCTTCACAATGCCATATTCATACATGTAATGTTCTTCTAAGCAAGTAAAACTTCATTTAGCATACCTCAAGATCTCAATGCTTCATTTAAACACATAACCAACAAAAAATACTCTGTATTTCCAAGTGCGGAGGAGCATGTAAGACGCCTCATGTGATAGTTTTGGTGTTTGGTTCAGCATTTGTGCACTGGGGCAGGCAGATTCGTTAGTCCTATGCCAGGGCTGTCTTTTCACTGAAGCAGCTGGACAAGAAAGGTAAGGTAAGTATGTGCAACTGGGGAGGGAGATATCAAAGTGAAACTGTTGCCTTTTTGCGCTGAATGGACAAAATACAGGTTTACTTTAAATGGCATGAACTTGACAGGACTTGGTTTCAGAAGAGGGCCTCTGTATACAGTAGTTTTCACACAGCGAGGGGTAGACAGAAATTGATTCTGCACTTTGGCAGTATTGTTATCTTGGATGCATCAATATTCCTGTCAGGTTCACTATAAGCAATATGAAGCATGTTCTCTGGCCATGGACAGCATTAGGCTTATGTAATTCAATTTAAATTAATGATTTTCTTTTTTGGCAAGCTTAGCATTGAGGTATTCTAGAGTTAAATGCCATATCATCAATTTTCATGCATACAGATGCAAATTACTTACTTTCAGGAAAACCAGAAATAGTGAATGAGCAACAGGAGTGTTGCAAAACCTCTGGTAGATAAATAAAGCCCCCTACGGATCCTGCAGAGCCAACCAAAGGGTATTGCACAGCACACCTGAGACTCTTTGGTGGGCTGTGCAGAATCTATGCTGGGCTCTGACAACAAAAGTGCTCTTACCTTGCACGGCCTGACCTCTTTGGAACGCGGCCTTCTTGTCCTCGGCGCCCGACCGGGAGGCCTCCTCATCCTCGGTGTCCAACACGGCCTCCTTGTCATCTTTGCTGCCCAACCTGAGCTCCAGCGACGCCTCCCACCTCCTCTGTCCGTGTCTCTGCCCCATGCCTCCTCCATCTTTGCCCCCCGCCTCTTCCGTCTCTGGGGCCACTCGACAAATTTTCTTCTCTCATGGGGGTAGCTTGCCAAATTTCATACTATAAAATACAATTTAACTGTATCCGGTATGGTACTACAGACACCAATATACACACAATAAGGCCCTATTCATATCTGTAGGTTTAGGTGTGATTAGGGATTCCTGCATCAGAAACTTGTGTTTTCCTGCAGCAGAAATCCCTAATCTGGTGTTTACACGCGGTAGCCATTACCCATTCAAGTTAAGGATCAGGTGACAGCAGCTCCATGTAAACGCCTGCACACCGCATGTAATGATTACATGCGGTCATGTGGTTAGAAAACACTCTCCCTGGATGCACAATCATTGCGTCCAGGGAGAGTGATTGATTCCTAACCGAATGTAAACATATCACTTCCATACACATGAGAAAAAAAAACCCCCCCACACTTTAACAATATATGCATATATAAGTTTTGCCACTGCTTTGCGGATTTTGGAGAAATGAGAGTGGCACTGTGTTCAATACAACTTCCCCATTCTCTCCACACAGTTTAGGGGTTGTCAGAGCTATCAGTGCCGCTTATTTTTCTCATCAAAACAAGTATTCTGACCTTCTTAGTCAACTGTTCCCTACAACAATTCAGATAGTGACATCGGGGGGATTTTATAAACATTAGATTGTTGCCCAATATGTTCATTTTTCTGCTGCCTGTGTGTAACCTAGAAGAAAAGTATGTGCATATGCAAAGAATGCAGTAAAATGTGTGTGTGCATGTGTGTGTGTGTGTGTGTGTGTGAGGGGGGAGGGAGGTTGGATGGTAAAAGTAAAGTTTAAAAAAAAACTTCTTATGGCATAATGTGGAGCTGAATTAAGTTCCAAGTGGAAAGATAATTACTAAGAAATACAGATAATATATAATTGCAACATAAGAGTTCAAGTTCTAAATGAATTATAAAGCTGCACAGAAGAGGGTTAAAGCTATTCAATTATATTGATATGCAATAAATTGAAATATATTGTGCTTGGAAACTTCCATAACTTTGCATAACCGTAGCAGGAAATTGTGTGTGACAGTGAGACAGCCCAGACTTAGTTTTTTATTATTATTAATATTATTACCTGCTCAGAGCAACACTTCTAAATGTAGATTTTGTTGCAGAACAATCTCTTCTAATGCTATACAAATTAAAGCAAGTGTTTTTTGAAAACATACAGGAACTAATAGTAATGCTTTAAAAAGGCATTTAAAGAAAGTTTTTACCATAAAGGCTAGTTAATAACAATAATAATAGACTCTGGATAATAAAAAAAGGTGTGACGCCAGTGTCTAGGAGATGAGACTAATAGGTGTTAAGGATGACATGTCATCATACGATAAAATAGTAATTAATAATGTCTAGAGAGGAAACAATCTGCCATCTGACTTCTTTCTTCTTTACCTAACATCCCAGGCACACATGAAAACATTGCATTTAAAGTGAGTCACAGTACACAGGTCCAAGGATTGCGTCACACTTGCGATCTTTTAGCTAGTGACAACTCACCAGTAAGAGTATAGCAGCCAAGTGCAAAAGTTGAATGTGAACATGATAGATAAAACTGCTTAGCAGTTAGATACATGTCACACTTTTGATCAAGTAGTGTTATAATGTGTCACCTGCACTCCCTACAGTGATTGGACCTTGATTAGTGGTTGTGGTACTTGTAGTGATAACACAGATGGCGTTGTGTTTCCAAAATCATAAAGACAGAGATCACCAGCACTCAAATGCATTTAATTATTTTGCCTATTTATTACAGAAACATGTCACGACGCACAAGCATCACTTAGCTAACGTTTCGGGACCACACAGGGTCCCTTCTTCAAAGGTGACATAGTGACGATGTTTCTTCAATAAATAAGTACATTAATTGAATGCTTTCCACTGAATGCTGGTGATCTCCGTCTTTTAACTTCTGATCCTGTCACTGGTGAGAACCTGTCAGTGATAGGATTGCTACAGAGGCCAAAGAAACTGCTCACCTGTTTTCTTAGTATTTCTCCCTCACTGACCTGCTGAAAAATCTCCCTCACCATTCTTAGAATCCAATCCTAAGGGCCTGTTCACACGACGTCCGTTTTCTATGCTGACCTGATCCGTACGCTCCTGCACTAAAAATTAGGGATGCACCGATACCGATACAAGCATCGGTATCGGCCGCGATACCGAGTATTTGCATGAGTACTCGTACTCGTGCAAATGCTCGGATGTCTAAAACGAGTACCTGTGTCCGCCATCTTCCACCGCCGCACACAGCACACAGGACCGCGTCTGCATTCATTCAAGATGGCCGCGATCTCCTTCTCCACGGGCGAACGGCCGAAAGCAGACTCCGCCTTCAATTCCTCTGTCCTCACTCGTGATTGGTGGGGAAGCCTGTCAATCATCCAATCGGCCAATCAGCGTGAGAAGAGGCCGGCATTGACAGATGACTAGGCTGTGACACGAGGGGATGAAGCAGACGGAGACGACGGAGAAGAAGGTTAGCAGCACTGCTGGGGCTGGGCACAGGATGGGGGGTGGGCACAGGATGGCCTCAAAAGTTATATTTGCCTGCTGTAGGTTTATAAATTTAAAAAAAATGCACTACTGCTTGCTATTCTATTTGGATGAGGCAAATCATGGATGAGGCAGAGCACATGTTCAGCATAAAAAACAGGATGGCATAAAAAAAAGTTATATTTGCCTGCTGTAATGCAATTAGTAATTGCATTACAGCAGGCAAATATAACTTTTTTTATGCCATCCTGTGCCCAGCCCACACCTGTAGTGTGGCACAGTTATATCTAATTCTGCATACCTGGCTGTATATTATACATTAAAAAATTTAATATACAGCCAGGTATGCAGAAATAAATATAACTGTTCCACACTATATGCAATGCATTATGCACTACAGTGTTCTGGTCTGAACATGTGCTCTGCCTCATCCATGATTTGCCTCATCCAAATAGAATATAAAGCAATTAGGTTTATAAAAAAAAAAAATCACTACTGCTTGCTATTTTATCTAACTAAGCCTTGTATCCCCATATGGTGGAAAATGGATGAGGCTGAGCACATGTCAAGGCCCGAACACTGTAGTGCATAATGCATACATATAGTGTGGAACAGTTATATTTATTTCTGCATACCTGGCTGTATATTACATTTTTTAATGTATAATATACAGCCAGGTATGCAGAATTAGATATAACTGTGCCACACTACAGTGTTCTGGAGTCTGGACATGTGCTGCTCGTCTATTTTCCCCACTATGGGGATACAAGCCTTAGTTAGCAATGGCATGATCTAAATATTCATTTCATTTAATTTAATTATTCAATGTCTTTTATTTACATTATAAACTTTATAATATATAAAAAAAAGACATTGAATAATGAAATGAATATTTAGATCATGCCATTGCTAACTAAGGCTTGTATCCCCATGATGGGGAAAATAGATGAGCATATGTCCAGAGACTCCAGAACAGTGTATTATTGTATAGTGTTGTACAGATATATATATCCAATTCTGTATACCTGGCACATTTAAACAAATACAAAATATATTGATATACAGGTCCAGGAATGTCAATGTTATATTAATACAGCATGGTCAAAGATAAATTAATCTTTATTTGATATATATATTATAAATCACTCAGCAATGGAAAAACATTTTATTTTATTCATGCTGTATTCACTCAGCTACGATTCCCTGGCTGGAATCCATACTTTTGCACCTGCAAGTTAGTTATGTGAATGAGGCCTAAATGTAAGTTTAAGATGATTTTTTTTACTTTTGGGAAAGCTTGGTGGAGTTATAATTGGAACAAAAGCAGAGGTTTTGCCTGTGATATTGCAACTTGCAGGTGCAAAAAAAAGGATTCCAGCCAGGGAATCATAGCTGAGTGAATACAGCATGAATAAATATAAAATAATTGTTTTTTCCATTGCTTAATCAATATTATATAAAATAAAGATTAATTTATCTTTTACCATGCTGTATTAATATAACATGGGCCGGCTGTTAGTTGTGTGAATGAGGTCTTAAGCTAAATTAAGGTTTTTTCACTTTTCTACACAATTCCATCTGCTTCCATCCTATCCATACGCCATCTTGTGGCCTTTTTTCAAATGGCACGTTGAGATTTTACTAACTTTCGTTGAGTACAACTTTGTGACAATTTAAGCAAAGTAAACTTATTTTTTGACAGTCATGTTGTCTTTTGAGTTACAGTTCTTCATAATATTAAGAAACTGACCTAAAATCATTATTTTGTATTGCTTTGGAAAAAATGTGATCTGCCCCTTTAAGAAAAAGTATCGGTAATTGGTATCGGCGAGTACTTCAAAAAAGTTTCGGTACTCGTACTCAGACCCATAAAAGTGGTATCGGTGCATCCCTACTAAAAATGCATCCCAATGTATCCCTATGTGTTTTATGGGCTACAGTTCTCACGTGCGCAGTCCGTTCAGGTTACGACAGAAAAATACTGCATGTCACATTTTGTACGTTGTACGATCCGAGGGCTACCTGGCTGTATCCCAATGGATACGCGCGGCAAATATGCCCCAAAGAAGCTCCTGTACTTCTTTGGGCGTAGGCCGTTTTGCAGCGTGTTGATACGGCCTGTAATATGCCCAGGTGTGAAGATGTGAACCATACCCATAGGAAATAATAGGATTTCGGTGTTTGAGCGTTTTGCAGAGCGTAGGAACGCGATACAAAACGCCAAGGTGTGAACCGGGTCTAAAGGAAGTTTTGCAGCAGATGAAATGTAGATCCATTTGAGGGTAGCTTACGTTGAATCCATTCAAGTGCCCATTCATTTGTACAGGCCCTGTTTAAGTGGGAGTTTTGTTGCCCTTAAACACGTTAGCTGTTTTTTTGTGACGGACAATTAAAGGCACTTTGGACTCTTTCATATTGCTGGTTTTTCTCCCATATCTAACTGTACACCTATACTTTAAGTTGCTTTCAGGTACCCTCCGAGGGAAGACTATGTTTGAGAGCTGCCTTACCAGAGCCAGTGAGCTCGTTTGATGATTTCCTTGCATTTGAATCTTTGAAATATGCATTAAAATCTCAACGCCTCTTCATGTTTTTTGGAGTACACTTCTGATCCTGTCACTGCTTGCCAGTGTAAGGAATTGCTAGGGGGGGCAGAGAAACCATCCAACTGTTTCCATTGCATCGGTCCCTAACTGGCCGAATCAGTAAGGTGTTGCTCCCTCACTGGCAAGGCAGGTTTTCATCATTTACGCCAGCACTTTCCCCCCGTACCACGCTAACGACCTTATAAAAACCTAAAACTTTATTTTAGACCCAGTGATGTTATTACTGGGTCTCTGTGTCACTCTATCCAATGCAGGAAGATGGCTGGTGAGAGGAGCCATCGGGGTACTGTACATACCATAGCTTTCTGAAAACATCACAGCACCCTGCCAGAGTAGTCCTTTTAAGAAGTTTCAGCCCTGATCCTGAATGAATGACATTGCTATTGGGAGAAGTTATGCAAATATCAAAGTGCTGGGAGTGTGTCATTCTGGAGGAGTGGGCGCTCTTAGTCAGGCTGCATTTACATGCACACCACCATTGGTAACATTCACTCTGATGCTGAGCATCCATGATTCAAAAGACTGAAATCCAATGAATAAGGGGAATGGGGGGAAGGGGCAGACTTGCTTTGAGAATCTTCCTTTATGCCTTGAAAGCAGACTAAGCATTTACAGTAAAGAAGAGGAACCTGTACAACTGTGCAAGACTGAACGTAAGGCTGGAATTCAGATTTTATGTACTTCCTGAATCATGTATGCAAAATGGCCCCAAAGCTGGAAAATTAAAGAACCCTGGGCAGAAACAAAATTAACCCTTGCAGTGGGGCTCTCCCCACACTGTAAAGTTAAAGCCGACACCCAAAAATCATATTCTACCAATGCATTGCACCCCTCTATATATAATGATTAATAATAATGTAGACATGTCAGGTGTAAAATGCTGTGATTTTGAAATACTTACACTTGCAGAGGTTTAAAAAGTGCAGATTACTTCAGTTTGCCAAAGCAATGCACACTGGGATTGCCTTGTCATCAGCAGAGCATTGCTGGAAAGTCTCATCTGTAACCTCATGAGATCTCAGGAAAAGGCATTTTCCTCCCCTGAGACGATGTACACGGTCACATGTCCGAGTCACCTGTCTAGTCACACATGCCAGAAATCCAGGAAGTAAAAGGAGAGCTAGTGATCTGCCCTTAGTAAACATGGCCACTGTCAGAAGACTGGGGAAGAAAAGAGAAATAAGATATGCAAAGAATACAAAGCCTGGAATTATCTAGAATTATGTGTTTGTAGATTGTCATTACTAAACATTTCTAAAGGTGTGTTTATTGTTATTTTAAAGATATGGGTAAAGGTCCGCTTTAACTGCTCATTTTGGTCTAGGGTGTAAAATGAAAAATAAATACTTACTCAAACCTTGGATCCACCTGGCCGCTAGACTGGTCCTTGTAGCCTCTCTCGTATTACACATGATGACTCTTAAGCTGCCCACACACCTTACAATTATCTGCAGATTTTCTGTGGTCAGATGGAAAAGGTGCAACAGATTCCTCCATCTACACTTAACTGTGTGGATGGAGTAATCTCCACCTGGGCCAATCTGTTGCACTTTTTCCATCTGACCACAGAAAATCTGCAGATAATTGTAAGGTGTGTGGGCACCTTTAGATTGCTGGGGTGGAGAGGGAGACTGGCTGAGGGGACCAGTCCAGCAGCCAGGTTGATCCGTGTTATGAGTGAGTATTACTTTTTTTATTTTTGACCTAGACCTAAATGAGCACTTAACTTTTGCAGTGCGGGAGTAGCCCCACTGCAAGGGTTAATTTAGTTTCTGCCTAGAGTCTTCTTTAAGCTGTATTTGCCGATAAATTTAAATTGCCGATAATGAGTTAGTACAATGAATCTACACTGGACACCGAATAATGCTAAAACCCCAAGGTCTTGAAAATAAATGATAGAACAAATGTTTTAAAGCAGAGCTGAAGCTTTAGCTTTCATGGGTGGTTATTTTAAGGGGTGAATGACAATTTAATTGACTTGCAATGATTAGGTATTCAGTGGCTTTTCAGGTTAGACATGATTTAAAACAAACATTCTAATCGTGAACATGATTGATGGCTTAAATTGTTAGGAAACATCCGACATTTCCTGTGTAATTTGATGACAATCATGTTCTTTCCGTATTAATTCAGGCATATTGGAATTTATCACTGCTATAAAAATAGCACAAACAATATTTTTGCTAAGCTATTGTTGCTTTTGCTCAGCTGTCATTACATGACATGCATGTTTACTCACAGGGTCATTCTATGTTGTTCCTGGGGACCTATACCCATTTAACCCAGCCCCATCCTCAGCAGAGGTGGAGAATCAGCATTTAGGAAGAGATGCTGATTGGTCAGCTTTTCCTGAACATCAGTCCCCTATACACCTTAGTTTGAAATGATGCGCCCAACGTCTAGGCCAATATACTGTATATGTACTGTATGTATATATATATGTATGTGTAT
>NW_017306450.1:1533177-1536797 GCF_000935625.1 Nanorana parkeri | reverse complement strand
TTTTTTCCATTGCTTAATCAATATTATATAAAATAAAGATTAATTTATCTTTGACCATGCTGTATTAATATAACATGGGCCGGCTGTTAGTTGTGTGAATGAGGTCTTAAGCTAAATTAAGGTTTTTTCACTTTTCTACACAATTCCATCTGCTTCCATCCTATCCATACGCCATCTTGTGGCCTTTTTTCAAATGGCACGTTGAGATTTTACTAACTTTCGTTGAGTACAACTTTGTGACAATTTAAGCAAAGTAAACTTATTTTTTGACAGTCATGTTGTCTTTTGAGTTACAGTTCTTCATAATATTAAGAAACTGACCTAAAATCATTATTTTGTATTGCTTTGGAAAAAATGTGATCTGCCCCTTTAAGAAAAAGTATCGGTAATTGGTATCGGCGAGTACTTCAAAAAAGTTTCGGTACTCGTACTCAGACCCATAAAAGTGGTATCGGTGCATCCCTACTAAAAATGCATCCCAATGTATCCCTATGTGTTTTATGGGCTACAGTTCTCACGTGCGCAGTCCGTTCAGGTTACGACAGAAAAATACTGCATGTCACATTTTGTACGTTGTACGATCCGAGGGCTACCTGGCTGTATCCCAATGGATACGCGCGGCAAATATGCCCCAAAGAAGCTCCTGTACTTCTTTGGGCGTAGGCCGTTTTGCAGCGTGTTGATACGGCCTGTAATATGCCCAGGTGTGAAGATGTGAACCATACCCATAGGAAATAATAGGATTTCGGTGTTTGAGCGTTTTGCAGAGCGTAGGAACGCGATACAAAACGCCAAGGTGTGAACCGGGTCTAAAGGAAGTTTTGCAGCAGATGAAATGTAGATCCATTTGAGGGTAGCTTACGTTGAATCCATTCAAGTGCCCATTCATTTGTACAGGCCCTGTTTAAGTGGGAGTTTTGTTGCCCTTAAACACGTTAGCTGTTTTTTTGTGACGGACAATTAAAGGCACTTTGGACTCTTTCATATTGCTGGTTTTTCTCCCATATCTAACTGTACACCTATACTTTAAGTTGCTTTCAGGTACCCTCCGAGGGAAGACTATGTTTGAGAGCTGCCTTACCAGAGCCAGTGAGCTCGTTTGATGATTTCCTTGCATTTGAATCTTTGAAATATGCATTAAAATCTCAACGCCTCTTCATGTTTTTTGGAGTACACTTCTGATCCTGTCACTGCTTGCCAGTGTAAGGAATTGCTAGGGGGGGCAGAGAAACCATCCAACTGTTTCCATTGCATCGGTCCCTAACTGGCCGAATCAGTAAGGTGTTGCTCCCTCACTGGCAAGGCAGGTTTTCATCATTTACGCCAGCACTTTCCCCCCGTACCACGCTAACGACCTTATAAAAACCTAAAACTTTATTTTAGACCCAGTGATGTTATTACTGGGTCTCTGTGTCACTCTATCCAATGCAGGAAGATGGCTGGTGAGAGGAGCCATCGGGGTACTGTACATACCATAGCTTTCTGAAAACATCACAGCACCCTGCCAGAGTAGTCCTTTTAAGAAGTTTCAGCCCTGATCCTGAATGAATGACATTGCTATTGGGAGAAGTTATGCAAATATCAAAGTGCTGGGAGTGTGTCATTCTGGAGGAGTGGGCGCTCTTAGTCAGGCTGCATTTACATGCACACCACCATTGGTAACATTCACTCTGATGCTGAGCATCCATGATTCAAAAGACTGAAATCCAATGAATAAGGGGAATGGGGGGAAGGGGCAGACTTGCTTTGAGAATCTTCCTTTATGCCTTGAAAGCAGACTAAGCATTTACAGTAAAGAAGAGGAACCTGTACAACTGTGCAAGACTGAACGTAAGGCTGGAATTCAGATTTTATGTACTTCCTGAATCATGTATGCAAAATGGCCCCAAAGCTGGAAAATTAAAGAACCCTGGGCAGAAACAAAATTAACCCTTGCAGTGGGGCTCTCCCCACACTGTAAAGTTAAAGCCGACACCCAAAAATCATATTCTACCAATGCATTGCACCCCTCTATATATAATGATTAATAATAATGTAGACATGTCAGGTGTAAAATGCTGTGATTTTGAAATACTTACACTTGCAGAGGTTTAAAAAGTGCAGATTACTTCAGTTTGCCAAAGCAATGCACACTGGGATTGCCTTGTCATCAGCAGAGCATTGCTGGAAAGTCTCATCTGTAACCTCATGAGATCTCAGGAAAAGGCATTTTCCTCCCCTGAGACGATGTACACGGTCACATGTCCGAGTCACCTGTCTAGTCACACATGCCAGAAATCCAGGAAGTAAAAGGAGAGCTAGTGATCTGCCCTTAGTAAACATGGCCACTGTCAGAAGACTGGGGAAGAAAAGAGAAATAAGATATGCAAAGAATACAAAGCCTGGAATTATCTAGAATTATGTGTTTGTAGATTGTCATTACTAAACATTTCTAAAGGTGTGTTTATTGTTATTTTAAAGATATGGGTAAAGGTCCGCTTTAACTGCTCATTTTGGTCTAGGGTGTAAAATGAAAAATAAATACTTACTCAAACCTTGGATCCACCTGGCCGCTAGACTGGTCCTTGTAGCCTCTCTCGTATTACACATGATGACTCTTAAGCTGCCCACACACCTTACAATTATCTGCAGATTTTCTGTGGTCAGATGGAAAAGGTGCAACAGATTCCTCCATCTACACTTAACTGTGTGGATGGAGTAATCTCCACCTGGGCCAATCTGTTGCACTTTTTCCATCTGACCACAGAAAATCTGCAGATAATTGTAAGGTGTGTGGGCACCTTTAGATTGCTGGGGTGGAGAGGGAGACTGGCTGAGGGGACCAGTCCAGCAGCCAGGTTGATCCGTGTTATGAGTGAGTATTACTTTTTTTATTTTTGACCTAGACCTAAATGAGCACTTAACTTTTGCAGTGCGGGAGTAGCCCCACTGCAAGGGTTAATTTAGTTTCTGCCTAGAGTCTTCTTTAAGCTGTATTTGCCGATAAATTTAAATTGCCGATAATGAGTTAGTACAATGAATCTACACTGGACACCGAATAATGCTAAAACCCCAAGGTCTTGAAAATAAATGATAGAACAAATGTTTTAAAGCAGAGCTGAAGCTTTAGCTTTCATGGGTGGTTATTTTAAGGGGTGAATGACAATTTAATTGACTTGCAATGATTAGGTATTCAGTGGCTTTTCAGGTTAGACATGATTTAAAACAAACATTCTAATCGTGAACATGATTGATGGCTTAAATTGTTAGGAAACATCCGACATTTCCTGTGTAATTTGATGACAATCATGTTCTTTCCGTATTAATTCAGGCATATTGGAATTTATCACTGCTATAAAAATAGCACAAACAATATTTTTGCTAAGCTATTGTTGCTTTTGCTCAGCTGTCATTACATGACATGCATGTTTACTCACAGGGTCATTCTATGTTGTTCCTGGGGACCTATACCCATTTAACCCAGCCCCATCCTCAGCAGAGGTGGAGAATCAGCATTTAGGAAGAGATGCTGATTGGTCAGCTTTTCCTGAACATCAGTCCCCTATACACCTTAGTTTGAAATGATGCGCCCAACGTCTAGGCCAATATACTATGTATGTACTGTATGTATATATATATGT
>NW_017306450.1:1478977-1533147 GCF_000935625.1 Nanorana parkeri | reverse complement strand
TATATATGTTTTTTTAATTTTTTTTCCCTTGTACAAACTGGTCGAGGAAGAGGCAGCAACAGGAGTCAACCAGGTATGGTGTATGCACATGTGCTAAAAATGACTACGTTGACAGTAGGAAAGATTATAGTGTGCAGAGAGATGAACTTGTCAGTCTATTGCTTTACCTCTACTGTCATATTTACCAGCAGGGTGGCATCAGTAGTATATTCTTTATCTATAAAAGAGAAGGTGTCATCCACCTGGCAATGTCAGTGGCAGGGCTGTGTAAACACTGCTAAAAGTGGACTTAGTTTTAAAATCATAGGTCTTTCTGGATGCATAATTTTTTGCAGAATTTAAGCATACAGCAGGGTCTGACTCTATGCAACTTTAGGTTCAACACTATATACTGTATATATGAAGTATGGTACTATGCCGTAACATTAATTGCAGTGCTCATTTGTTGTAGACCCTGGACCATCTCATGGTTTAGGATGCACTCGTTCATATTAATGGGGAAGAAATTGCAATATATCTGTTGTTATTGTTCTTCCTTGAGCTTACTGAGTTTGATATATTTTATACTACTGTTACACTTTCCTGTTGTTTGTATGTTTTTGAAAACCTAATAAATCTTGATTTAAATTAAAAACAATTGTGGCAAAGCCGAGAATCCAATCTTGAACATAACGATCATGACTATGTTCTGAGCACATGAAACATACTATGCCTTGTTCTGTATTTCTTTAAGTTTATTTGGGAATCAGCTTCAATATGTGTTAAATGTCTTCAAGTGAAATTATATTTTTTTCCAAATTAAAGAAAAGTAAACCCCACTTTCAATTGTATCTTTACACAATTCGTTTTGGACAGAATAGGTAATGGTTGGAACACTTGTAGGTATTTTTTCTCTTTTATGTTTGTGTTTTTTTGGTGGGGTTTCCCCTCATCTCCTGTCCTCATTGTGGCAGGAAACAAGGAGAAAACTCCAGTGGGGATATAGACATCAATAAAAAGTTAACAGAAGTTCTAGCCTTCCTTCACCCTGCTGATAAAAAGTGTTTTTAGTGCCATTGTGTGCCTGTTAGAGAGCCTTGTCACTAAGACGGTGTGGGACAATCTCCCCAATGTGATAGCAGACATCAAAGATATACTTGACAGGTGTCATAAGCATTCCCTACTGCAAGAAATCTAGTCAACTTCTAACTTAGTGTAATGGACTGAATACACTGCCTCTGCTGCATTGAAATCCCAAACAGTGTTACTGCATTGAAATTCCAAATAGTGTTATCAGTCCTGCCTAATTTAGCCCTGCTAGAACTACAGATCTCTGTCTACCTGTGTCCCTCTCCACATGCATAACATTCTGCTGCCTTGACTACCAAGAGCCTGCTCTCACACTGTGTGTAGGGAAATGCTTTTGGGAGATGTAGTTCTAAGAAGGGGGTGGGGGCATATGTACCTACATCAGTTGGAACAGAAGAAAGGCATCCTGCCAATCCCTCCTCCCAGCAGCTGGCCCTGGCCCTAGAAATATTTACCAAACCTGGTGATGACATATAACCAGTAATAAAAGCTATTTCTCGCTACAGTAACAAGATAACAAATACATTTTATTGGTGGACATAATCTAGAGGAGGAGAGGAAGCAGTTGAATACATTTCTCAATGCCTGGAGACTACCCTAAGAAAAAATATAAACTTTAATCTGCCTGTGCTTTCAGAGACAGTCCCAGGTTGAGAAGATGTATGAGAGTTTAATTGAGAAAGATCGCATATTCAGGTCAAATAATATCAGAACGGGAGTTACCTTCTGACAAGACAGGGAAAACCCTTCTCACATTATAATCCCTTAAAAGATTGTTTTTACATTGATCTGGATTCATTGATAGGACCCAAGTGTTGCAAGTCTAATAGTAGTCTAAGGAGAAAAGAGATAGTGAAAGACTGAATGCCACTTACCAGCTGACAGCTAGAGCACTTTCTAGTTTTTCTCTATACTGTGCTAATTGAGCATAGGTTACCACTGGAACCCATCATGCCTGTGAGGTCACCTATAATATGCAACCCTATGAACGTCACTGAACCAATTTATAAAAAAACGGGAACAGAAGATAGGGAGCTAACAAAAAGTCTAAAATAATTAAAGGGAATCTGCAACAAAATAAATGTTGAGCCTAGATGGAAGCTACCATTATCTGACTTCTGAGCTGTATACTAGCTTTCGCTCAGTGAAGTCACCAAAAGCAAAGCTGAACAGGGTCACTTTTACTGTCTTGGAACTAGTATGCTGCTGTGAATCAGACATCAGCGGCTTTCATCTGAGGCTTCTCACAAACGTAGTTTCCATTGTGACAGGGTCCCCTTCGAAGTGAACTTGTGTTCACTTTAGAGCTACTTAACTGCTAGCAAACATGAAAAGCAAGTACCGAACTGTGATTGCATGTATATTCAAATACTGTGTTATGCACCCCGGGAGCCCTGAGACCCAGAGTGCTCTAACACGTATACATGGACTCAGGGGCGTAACTAGAAATCCCAGGGCCCCATAGCAAAATTTTGGATGGGCCCCCATCCCCAGCCCCCCCACCCACGCTGAACCGCCGATATAAACAATCCTATTAATTCTTATGGGGACTGTTCATGCAATCGCGCGACTCCACGCGATCCGAACCACCTGCCGCACAAAATGCATCCTGAGCTACTTTTTTCATTCTGATCTGCACATCTTCCATATAGATTTCAATAGAAACGTGCTGATCAGCACATTTTTGAGCGTTTTGAATTGCGTTTCAGCGCTAAAACGCAACTAAAAACAGCCTAAAGCGCTCTTTCAAAAATTAGGTGTAACACTTTACTTTAATACTGCCACACCAATGAAGGCTGCAGAAAGGGGGATTATAAAAAAAATGAAGGAAAATTAAACTGTAAATAAGTGATTTATGTTATAAATGGTTTTTGCGATGTGTTGGTGTGTGTTTTGTGATAAAATGATACGGGCGTATATTTAATTGCAACACAAGGTATCACAATGCAATGCATCACAAAGCTTTGTGCATGGCGTACACCACAATATGGTGCACATGTATGTTATGTGTGTTGGGGGGGGCTGCGGGGAAATATTAGGGGTCTAAACAGATCACTGACATTTCCCTTTTGAAATAGAAAAAGAGTCCTCAATCTCTTTTTCTGCAGACTCAGCACTCAATGAATGGGAAGCAGACGCTTCCCATTCATTCAGAAACTGCTGATAGTGAAATATTTACTATCAAGCAGTTTCTGAATGGGGAAAGGCCTCTGCAGTGAGTGCTTCTCCCCATTGAGAAATTAATGAATGAACAGGAAGTGATGTAAATCACATCCTGTTAATTCCTAACTGGGGACACATAGTACCACTTGGGTCGCTATGGTGGGAGTTCCGCCACTGCATGGACTTCAGTTTCTGAAGACCTATGCAGCAATTGGGCTCATGTATAAAAGTGTATAAAAGTGTCTGACGAATTAACTTATGGGAACTGTTCATGCAATCGCGGGACTCGACACGATCCTAACCACCTGCGGCACAAAATGCATCCTGAGCTACTTTTTTTCACACTGATCAGCACATCTTCCATATAGATTTCAATAGAAACGCGCTGATCAGCACGTTTTTGACTTTGTTTCCCTGTATTCTTTCTCTAATATCAACAAAAGCGTGGATTAAAAATGCAGATGGAGGCCATGTAGCAAGAGGAGAACCGTGTTTTTCACTTTCTGTATTAGCTTTAGAAGTCTACTGTCTGATGTCTGTGACAATCTGGAGTTGCTCTTTAGTTACTACCAGAATCTAGATCAGTGTCTGTTCACATTTTATCTGGCTGGTCTTTATTTTACTAAGATCAAAAGACACATAAACTGCAGTTCGAAATAAAGAGCATGTGTCTACCTCCAGCAGTTGCCAAGTAATAAACATGAAATACATTTTATTCTGCAGTTTTACAAAAGAAATGTAACAGTGGTTTGTGAAATATATTGGATGAGAACAATGCACACTCAGAGGAGAGCACATAAACCATTTTTATGGAAAACATACATAAGGGAAGAACACAATTCATTTTGTGTTGTATGTACTCTTTGTCTTGCTGTTAGACATCTTTAACTATTTGATTCACAGATGATACACAGTTGACATTATAGCTGTTAGATTGTAATCATCATGATTGCCGTCACTCAGTGTTATATTTATGAACTGGGGAGAGTTTCTCCTCCATCATCATATCTCTTCGACTTATACAAGGCTCCAATGTTAGGATTTAATACATAGGGATTGAGTAGCAGATACCTATAATTTATAAATAATAAATAAAAGGAAGATCTTATAATCAGCATTTACAACTTTACAAACTTTTACATTTAATAATGATCTATACTGTGTTTAAAGTCATTCCAGAATTCATTGACAGTAATAAATAGCAAATATATAAGTGAGTTGGTATACTATACTAGTTAATCAGAAGTAGAACCTTTAATGCTTTTGAAAATGTACTAATTAAAATTGACAGTGAAACCCCTATATCTACATGGGTATCCCTTCATTTGGTAATCACCTGTGACAGCCTTCTTTTAAATACCAGTGGACCCCCAATTTTAATGCTGTATGTTGCTCTGCAGATGGCCATGCGGATTTTAATATTCACCTAGATAACCATTACATTTTTACTGTATTTGATTTCTGTCTTGAAGAAAGCAGGTATGTGTGCAAGGAAAAGCTGAGGGGAAATAAGTTCCGTGCGCAGTTCCGTGCGCAGAGTAAGCATTAATTAAAGAACTCCAGGATTTTTTTAAATTAACTCTTGCAGTGGGGCTACCCCAATACTGCAAGGGTTGAATACTCGTTTGTGTCTAGGTTTAGGGTCCCGTAAATCATCACGTTCTATAAACAGTGTATAGATGTGAGGATAGTGAGGAAGATTTCAATGCTGCAGGGAGGGAGAGACAGGCTAGAGGGAGCCCTGTGACAGCTGGCTAGCTCAGAGCTTCAGGTGGTTATAACTTTTTTTTTAGCACCTAGACACATTTACGAACACTTAACCCTTGCAAGGCAGGGATAGCCCCACTACAAGAGTTAATTAAAAAATTATTGGAGTTCTACTTTAATATTAGATAATATTAGAAATGTTCTTTGAAACACATAACAATGGAGTATTTTTCTCCAGTTTTATCAGGAATTGGAGCTGCATTTTCAGATGTTACCTTTTATGAAACTCTTGTATTGTTACTATTGACCTCACCAGTTTTACCCACCCTTTTTTGTTAATAAAGCTTCAAGATTTCATCCAGTCTGGTTTATTGCAGAATAGGAGGGTTTAGCTGTCGAGCTATACACAGCAGTGGCGTCACAAGGGGGGTGCGGGGGATGCGGCCCGCACCCGGGTGACACCATTGGAGGGGTGACACCAAAATGACCCACAGTCATTTTGGTGTCACCCCCCTCTGAAAAGTCGGGCGCTCGGTCATGGACCGAACGCCGACAGTATCACGAGAGAGGAGGGGACCCGGTGGCATACCTTATTCCGCCGGGTGACTGTCCCCTCCTCTCTCTGCTGGCGTCCATCACCAAGATGGCCGTCGGCAGGTATCAGAACACTGATGCGCGTGCGCAATGACATAATCGGGCATGCGCAGTGACGTCTCAGCGGGGTGACAAACGGTTACCGCTCTGGGTGTCACCCAGCCTCGTGACGCCCCTGATACACAGGCCACAGGGTAACGTTTAGCGGGGACAGAACACATACCCTGAATTGAAGTGAACTGGAGAGATTATGTGCTTACCGAAGTACATTAAGGGGGATAAGGTTTTGTTAGTCATAATTATGTTGAACTATTTTAACAACAAATTTGGCCTAAATTTAAGGGTTGGGGATTGTAAAGAAATTATGGAGCTCGGAGGTCCTCCATAAAAGGGGATGGAGTGACAGAGTGTTTGAGGGATGAAAAGACCAGATTAGTCCCACTTTCCAGGCCTTGAGAGTGGTAAGCATCAAGACTCTAGTGGGACAAGCATCAAGACCTCTGTCCTCAGTATAGGAGGAATTTAATTGCTGCTACTGAACCAAGATAAATGCTTCAAGTGCTGTAGAGGGTTTCCCAAAAACAGGGCTAAGCCACAAGTGGACAGTCACCACTTAAGTTACTATGTAATATTTGTGGAAGTTTGGTATGGCCAGATCTCCCTGGGCATTGGGTCTAGTTAGCATGGGGCCTGGGTTACCCAGAGAAAGGAGTCAAGCAATTGGTTCAGCGACTTAAAAAAAGATTTGGGGATCCAGACAGGTGAGTTTCTAAATAACTATGTAAATTTAGGTAAGATCTTTATTTTTAGAAGGTTAATGCACCCTATAAGGGAGAGTGGTAGGTTGTGCCACACCCATAGTTATCTTTTTATGCTGTCAAGTACCAGAGTTAGACCTAGTTACACATAATGCTCCATTCTGGTTGAAATAGTTTTTCCTAAATACATAAATATCAGAGACCCACTGCATTGCTATAGATTTGGCAGTTTCAGGTGTGGCCTTTGTATATAGGAAACAAAATGGATTTGTTCCAGTTTACCCTCAGGCCTGAAACATGGAGTAGAAGGTGAGGATCTACAGGGCACCCTGCAATGAAGGGCCTTTAGGGACAGCAAGAGATTACATACAGGCCTACCCTCTCCTTCAGCTAGCCTATCCTGAGTCCATCTCCACCCTGTGAGGTCTGGATTGCCTCAGCTATGAGCTCAACTGCTGCATAAATACATCTGAGGAGTGGTGGCAGGTCTGCCTTGTGGCCCCTTGTCAGGGTCAGGTAGGAGAATGTGATTGACAAATGGCAGATCTATACAAGAGACCATCTAATATTTGAGGAATAATATGAAAAGGCTTTGTCTGTGAGATATTTTGATCTAGGCCTCTGTAAAAAATGCCATCAGGGCCCAGTTGGAAAGATCATTGAGAATGGGTTTTAGTGGAGTTGGACCTATCTAGTTCTGAGGATAGTGTGGCAATAAATCTCTCATGAACATAATCTAAGCAGAGCAGTAGGGAGAAATATCATTATATAATGTGTAAAAGAGCTCAGAGCAAGCATTACCAATACATGATTTTGCAACCAGCGTATCACCACCACAACATTGCTACGGTGGTTAAGGAGATTAGGCTGTTTACTTAGAAACCGGAATGTTCACTTTGCTTAATGAATGTGGTGAAGCTCTTTTGACCAGCAGTACAAAGTCCAATTATGTCCAGGAGAAATTTCTCTTCCAAAGTGAAAATTAATCTTGCAAGGTGAACATGTTGTACTACTTTGGTAAATCATGATTCTACCTCCCATCAAATGAGTAAACAGAAGAGAAATAACGAATATAACCTTCTGCTGGAAGACATAAGTCTGATAAGGAGTACCCCTCTCAGATGATTGTGGAACACACAAGAGTCTAGCAAAAAATGTAAACTGGAGAAGTGTGAGAGTCTTATAGTAAAAATAACATCCATGAAATTCTATAATGGAGCACCTGCTTGGGCAGGAGAAGTGTAGTCAGTATCCCTCAATTGGGTCAAGCCAGAGAGGGAAATCAGGCTTTACTTACGTTTACTGGAGAAACCGAACAAGCTGTGTATTAGAGCAATGGTGAGGTTTTTATTAAGGTTCCCGGGCAGTGTCCAGACAAGCCATCCTGCCATCTATTGTATCACAGAACTTAGTGTTGTCTCCATCCACTTAGTGTTGTCGCCATTCACAATGCACAGTTCTCTTTATTAAGATTATATCCCAGTCTCAGTAATTAAAAAAGCAAAGCAGAAAGAGACAAGGAAGTGCACTTGGGATGGGAGGCCTGGTAGGTACCTGATGCGCCCTCCTAATAATTTAGGTTGGTGGCAGATATTTACAGTAAGAGACAGCAATGTCTTTTCTCCAAAATGGCTGGCTGGAGGGCCAGTGGCGACTCTAGGAACAATATATAGGGGGGGCACATAAGATACCACAGTCAAATCTGGGGGGCACAAATAATTTTCATTGCATGTCACAACCGACATGTAGTCCAACGCCGCCCACAATCCTGAATACCGCAACCGCCGACGCCATCCGCAATTAAATCAGCTCTGAGCGCCCAGTAGGTGCGGAACACAGCAGGGGCTGACTGGCAACTTTTAGCCCAGGGGCAAGTACAACCCAGAGGCCCATGGTGCAGCTACTTGGCCCCCCTCCCGCGCTGCCTCTTCCCCCGCCTTCTCCCCGCCCCTGCCTGCCACTTTTGCCATCCATGTAACAGTAGTGTGAATGGTTGCGTGATGTGAGGACTCCTAGTAAGTCCATGAAAGGGCTGACAGGCTGGGGATGGTGCCTCTCCTCCCACTTGGCTCCCTACATAGTTCTGGCCTTACTTCGCTCTATGTCTGGTACATAGGCACTCTCGCCCACTGTAGACCACCGCTGGCTGTCAGGCATGTTAGAGAGCAGCCCGCTGGGGCCTCTTGAAGATACCCTTGAGGAGCGAGCGGTCGCCCGATTACAGAGCCGCATCTGTAGCGGTGCAGGTGGTGGAGGGAGGGAGCCACTGCACCTGCGGCCGGGGGCTTCATTTAGCCAGGTCAGTCCACCCCTGGATCCGCCACTCAGGGCCGAGGCAAGGATTTTTGCGCATCTCACAGACTGTCGGAGGGTTCTCCTTACAGGCTGTAATCGGCAATCTGTCCCCACTGACACAGATCGCTTACAGCCTGTAGGGAGAAGCCGCTGACAGTCTGTGAGGCGGCAGCGGGGAGAACCCCTGTCCCAGCAGATAACTGTGATAACCGTCCCGGGCAGTTATCTGCTGGGACAGGGATTCCATTTCTCTTGCCTTGCTCTAGCTATCTTTATATACTTCTATGGCTCTCAGGATGGTTATTCCAGAGAGCTGGAGTTTGTCCTATGCCATGGAGAGTAGCGTTTGAGTGCCTGTTGATACTGTGGGTGCAGTGTGTTGCAGATCCATGGGAAACAATGAGCACACTCTCTGGAAGGAGGAAAAAAGTTTGTTGTGACAAGTGTTTCTCTGAAGGCATAATTGTCCCCTGAGAGTAATGCCAACACTCTTATACTTTTGTGAGGGTTGAAAGTGCACAAAAGCAGACACTAGCATAAATTTAGGACGTGGCAGTTACAAAGCTCATGGAACACACTTCTGTGTAGGCGTGCATCCCAGCCACAGCCCTCAGTTTAGCCTTTTGAAAATATTTTATTTGCATTGCATGTACAGCACTAGCCACCGTTGTCCCATCTAAAATTGTAACAAAGTTAATCTTAAACTTGTTTTGTAATCCTTTTTCAATTTCCAGCTGAGCTCCTATAGACAAGATTGCAACTCTATTGAAAAAATATGGAGCACCATGTAATTTAAACCATGCCCTTAGCATTGTCTGTGTTCTGTGCAGGAATTTCATTAATGCCTTAAGAAAATATGTTCATAATGAAAAATGTTGTAGGACTGTGTTAATTCCAAACATATTGTCAAAACAAAGAGGTCTCTTTTTGTGATGTGCTTTTTTCTCATGCCTTGATTTTGAGTTTTTCTATTTGTTTATTGAATGAATTGTAGTTTATAAAAACCTAATTTGTTTGAGGAGGAGAAGCTTTAAAATGTAATTACACTTTTCTTCATATTTGGGACACAATCGTGTAAATTAGAGCAATAAAATAATTATATTGTTTTAAAACATTTTAAATGAACATTGAAGCAGAACTCCAGTCTGTGATGGATGCGCCCGGTCCAAACCCACTGTACGTCAATCACACGTGACTATACACAGTTCTGAACTGAGCCAGCCATCACAAAGACGTGGCAATACCACTCCCAGCCTCGCCTTGCACAGAGCTTTCCCAGCTAGCGGTACAGCAATCTCATGTCAGCAGACTGAGAGCGATCGTTACTAGGGTTGGTTAACTTCGCAGTTAACCCTTTACACACCAAACAGTAGCTGCCACCACGTGTTTTAATTGAAAACATGAACAGTTCTCAGCAAATGTTGTGACAATTCAGAAACTTAAAGGGGTTCTAAACCCTCCGTTTTTTTGGCCTATATCTACTGCTAGCAAGCACTAGATAAAGGCAAGAAGTTTTAAAAAAAATAAAAACCCGCTTTAACTAGGTTTAAACTTACCTCGTTATGGCTGCTCGCTCCCGCGCCGAGAATCAGGAACTGCTCGTACAGCCGCAAAGGATCCTGGGGCGGACACATGCGCAGTTCCGAATCTCGGCCGGGAGACGAGCAGAGATGCAAGGTAAGTCTATGGATGCGTGCACCCGCATGCAGACACCGCTGGATCGGAGGGACAGAGCAGTCAGCGCTGGATCGGAGAGCTGCCGCACCGCTGGAGGGCAGATGAAATCATCAGGAAAGAAGAAACAGATCGGAATAAGATACATAATTTAAGGTAAGTGCTGACATTAACATGGGTGGGAGGGGGAAAAAATTTACTTTAATGTCACTTTAAACAAGCCTTTGATACCACTGTCCTTTTAGACAGGAACATTACAGGTTTCACTATGCAGTAGCACTTTTCACTGAGACAATGATACTTGAGTTCTTATTTAGAGCGTAGAGATAAGCTTAATGATTTCTAAGATTGTCCTCTAATAAAAGAAATAATGCAGGAACATTTTGCAGAAAAAGATGTTAATAAAGAGAGAGAGAGATAACAACAGTAAAATAAAAGCGAATACAGAGAAAGTACTTAAAACTCCTGGGTTTATAAGTTCTGACAGAGTCCAGTTCAATGTACAGAAGATGGGTCTGAATGTCTCTTTCTCCTAATAAGACTTGCAAAGATTCTTTCTGGAGGTTAAAGGGGAACTCTTCTTGGATGCTACACAAGCTTTCTTTCTGATGTTATAAAAGCCTCCTCTTGATGTTAAAATAAGAGCCTCCTTAGCTGTCTCGGCAGCATCTTTGTATTAGTCCTCTAGAGGGTGTCACAGAGCTGGCCCATAATGCAGGGCTGGGAAGGGTGATCAGGAGGGCTAAGCCTTTACGATGTCCTTCTCTGCTCCTTCCAAACCATCAATTTTCATAACTAAGGGTATAGTGTAATATTTGTACCTATTATTGTCTAATAACCCCTAAATCATGGTGCATCATGAAATTAGCTTTACATTGAATCCAAATTTGGCATATATGTGATGTATGATTGACCCAGGGTAATGTGGCTTGAAAGGCCCCTGGCCATTATATCCCACCCATGAGTGATATGTGTGGATTTCTCTCGATGAGACAAACTATTTATGCACTTTATTTTACAATATCATTCTCCGACTCAGAGTTATGATTTTTTAATTTGGTGGAAACTTCAGTTTATGGCTCAGGGTTAATATGAGGTAATCTGGGTCATCATCCTTGTCATGCCCTCTTGTGTTTCCCTAATTCTGTCAAATGCTGACATTAGGGCAGCTGGAGGTCAATTAAACTGAATTGAAAGCTGAATTTTTTTTCAAGATGAGGGAAGAGAGACTTTTATAATAAATATTGACATGCTCAAACCTTATTGACGTCACATAGTCAAACTCTTTTCTCAAAATATGGTATGTACAAAAAAGTCACTCACATGAGGTGTATGCCACTTTTAGGATTGCAGCCCTTTTTTTATTAATCTAATTTCTTTACTACTTACAATATCATTTATATGACATAGTATAGCTTTTACTGTACTTCCTAGTGCGGCGACTATGAGAGCTGCCGCGATCATACACAGAAGGTATAGCGACATTTACTATATCCATCCCTCCTCTCCCCCATCCTTACAGAATGCCCTGTATTTTGTGAATGGCAAGAACATGCTCCACAAAAGTAACTCAGTCACTTTGATCCAGTCACCATGGAATGTGTCAAGGCAGATGTTGATTGTCCAAGGATATGCTGGAAAGTGTGAAAGTTGGTTAATTACTTATTTTATAATTGCATAATCCGTAATCCAAATCTTCTGTGTTTGTCTCACTCTTTAATCTCATTCAATACAATAGTGCACTCTGGAGTACAAGCTCATACTCTGGACTAACTCTCTGAATGAGAGTGTTGCAACTTTGAGAGCAACATGTGCGTTTGGCAATTAAAGCGCATGTTTAAAAAAATGTTTTAACCTAACCATGTGGCTCAATTAAAGGCATCATAGTACTTCCCTAAAAAATAAGTAATGTATGTAAAAGGGCACATGGACTGGGTGTTGTTCAGGACCTGTAGAAAGTGCATATTACTTCACTGAGATAATACCTTTAAGACTTAGATCTTTACCATATTAAAAGTCTAATTTAAGCTTTTCTGTCCATAATGTTTAAACAATGTATCTAAAATATTTAACTTATCATATATTGAACCATATATCAACCATGGACTAAATGTTGTTCTCAAGCTAATGTTTGAAAAAAATGTGTCATTGCCTGAATGGATCAATATATCAACAAAATACTTAAGGCCACATGTATCAAACACAATGCCCGGGGGCCGAATCGGCCCAACAGACCATTTCATGTGGCCCTCGCAACTTCTCCTGCAGCTGTGGCACTCCCCTGGGTCTCCGACCCCACCTAGTCTGAGCAGTTGGCAGCAGAGAGGAGGACAGAACACATTATATAGATCCTGCACCTCTGTGTGTAATTGCAGCACCCCCTCGCCTCTGCCTCCCTTGGTCTCAGCATTTAGCAGACTCCAGCAGCTGACTCTAACCCTCCTCTAAGTTAAGGGGGTGCTGTGATATAAGGGAGGGTGGGGGACTCTTGGCTTCTGATAGTGGGGGATAGGGTGCTCTGGACATCTGCTTATAATTATTATTAGAATAATCTAATTTTATGCTAGTTGAAATGGAGGGTCGTACACTGCTGGTATCATTCACAAGACACTTTATGGTTCTGTCTGAGCAGTCTCTAATAAGGTTTCTTGTGGATGATACCAGCAATGCCCGGCCCTACTTTTCAGACTTGCATTATTTTTCTTAGACTTCTACTTTCAGAACTAGTTTCGACTTAAGTTATTGCTAAAACCAGTAATAATCGAATGCAGAGGCCATTAATTAATATTATAAAGGGTAGATACATTAATATAGTCTTACAGATACAACCAACCATAATGCTGATGGGGAACGCAATGAAATTGAGTTTGACACCCCCTGCTTTAGGGAATCAGGTAAGTTTTTTAAGCAGTTTTTTGGTAAAAAGTCAGCATGTTTTTATGGACACTTGTTCCCCTTTGTCAGGTTTCCAAAAATAAATTATAAAGGCAAACATACAGCATGTATACACATAAAAAAGTAAAATAAGTAAATAATAAGTGTACTGTAGCCTGATTCCATACAGGCAGACCCCCCTCCCACACACACACACACTTCTGAATGTTAGCTTGTAAACCACTTTCGTCCATGACATCACTACAGAGACCATCCGCCACCTATCAGTCACAGGAGCAACCTGCAGAAAAATTGGAACTCAGAGTCCACTCAGCTCCAGCCTTAATTAATATCCAATTAATAAATCTGCCTATTGTCTCCAAGCCCTTCAAAGCCCATAGGTAAGTCATATTATTTATATGACATCAGCATTCTGGTTTTAAGTAATAAAGCAAAGACCAATATGTATAGGTAGTCAGTAACATATTATTTTTTTAATTTTTTTATCCTAACTGCTCTAAACTTAAAAATGCTACATATAGTGCTGATACATAGCCAGAAAACTCATGAACACCCTGTAAATAGTAATGCTCTGTGCATTATGCTTTCTGTGGCATGTTATTAGTGCTGGAATATATCTCTCTATTTGAAAAATTGATCAAGGCTGCCCCCTATGCTTTCTTCATCGAATTTAATGATGCTGAAGCAAAATGCTAGCAAGTTAGCTGTTTCTCTATGTGTCATATTCTTAAACGTGTTTACTAGTTTGTATGACACAACTGGTAAAAATGAGACACAACAGTGCAATTTGGCAATAGGATTGATAGATAGGGTGAATTTGCCTGGGTTTGATTTGTGGGGGATTTGCCATCCTGCTTGAAACCTGTGAAATTCTGTCCATTTATAGGGCTAATGGGCAAACTACTGTCAAAAAAGGCATGGGAAGTTGGGCACTACCATGGAGAGCATGCCCTGCTGCTGGTTATTTTTTTCCTCAACTGTTTTTGAGATTACACACATTAATTTCTAGTGTAGAAAAACACCTGCCATGTTTGTGTTTCCACATTTTTGCTTATTCTACCTGGTCACATATGCATATTGTCCTGCTGCTGGCCAATTATTAGCAAACCATTCCTAAGGGCTATATTTCAGATATTTTTTGAAAAATTGGGTATATGGTGATATAGCAGAGGGTTACAGTGTATCTGGGTTGAGGGTGTACAGTGTTTTGGGTGCACTGTGTTTTTACATTTTTTTCAAAGAATATAGTGAGGTGCTGCAAACAAAAAGGCAACTCTTGAATGGACTGTCAGCAGCAACTGACTGATACGCTGTAATCACCCCAAACCTAAAGTTATAATCATGTAGCACCCTATAGGAAAGTGTGGTATTAAATTTAGTATTTTCAGATTGTATGCAGTCTGGTGCTGATTTTCAGTCTGTGTTCATTTGGTTTCCCCTAAACAATCTGTCATCGTTTGCATCTGGCTGCTGCTGGGTGTACCCTTGTCACAG
Source organism: Nanorana parkeri (assembly GCF_000935625.1). NCBI lineage: Eukaryota > Metazoa > Chordata > Amphibia > Anura > Dicroglossidae > Nanorana > Nanorana parkeri. Next base: position 1,518,499 of record NW_017306450.1, on the reverse strand, counting down.
AACAGAGCAACCAATTAAGTATTGCTATGAGTAGGTATCCCTCTCCAGCCAATCACTGTGAGACAATGGCCAGGGGTGCATGCTGGGGAAGGAAATACATAATTGGGGTGGACCATGTGAGCTCTCTCTTCCTCTCCCGGGCCCTGCCTGTGGGGAGGCTGCTATGGATTGTCTGGTATGGCTAGGCCTAAAGTCTGGGGACTAGCCGTGTGATTACACTGGAGCCTTAGGTTGGTGGCCCAGTGGTTACTACAGATGACAAGGATGAACATGACTAGTATCTTCTACCTCAAGTATTGCTGTGTAAGGTACTCTACCTGCGGGGCATGGAAACAGTGAACACACTCTGCTATATAATGGAGTCTACGTCTGCCTAGATGATCCTAACCCTCTAGCTCTCTCCGTGAAATTCTGCAATAAAAGTTCCTAGCATCATACCTACAGTCTGGATATCACTTTAATTGATCACCACAAAGGGCCGTAAGTGCTAATGGGCAAAGTGAGTGAAATTACCCCTAGACAAGAAGCTTTCAGAGTTGCGGCAAACCCATAGCAATCAACTCTAGAACTCAAGGTGCCGCCAGCCATCATCAGTCAGTGGGAAAAAAAAATACCAGCATAGGAATGCATAGCTAGATTGCTATTGGATATTTCACTTTGCAATAGCCAATAGCAGACTAGCTATTGCACCCACCCACTGCTGCTGTCAATCAGCAGAGGGGGACCTGAAGTTCTCCATCAAGTCCTCTACTAGTGAATGATAGCAGCAGAGGGCGGGTGCAATAGCCAGCTTGCTATTGAATATTGCAAAGTGAAATAGCCAATAGGAATCTAGCTATTTATTCCTATGCTGGTTTTTTTTTTTTTCTGACGGCAGCAGCTGTCAGAATACAAAAAAAAACCCAGCAGATGGCAAAAAAGCTATTGCTTTCTGTGCTATCTGCCATCATTTCGGGGGGTTTAGGGGGGTGCACAGACCACCTCCCTGAAATGAGAAGGGCACCTCCTTGAAATTGTTTTTTTCAGGTTGTGATTCCTACCATTTTACCCCAGTTGTATATTGAAATGTAAAATATTTCAGGATTCACATAGGATATTCTTCACCTGCATATATATATATATTTTTAATTAAATAAAATATATTAATAAAATATTATGCTTTGCCTTTTGCTTGGAATGTATTTTGTAGTTTATAGGTCTTTCATTTTTAATGCTCATAATATTTATCTCATTTGAAGCCATCCAAAATGACACAATATTCCTATTAAGACCTGAATACATCCTTGTATTACATTTTTTCTTACAGCAATAAGCGAACACATCCATTTGTATTGCTCAAATATCCCTTTAAGTGGCTGGCAATTGCAGCATAATCCTATTAGTGTTGCTGAGAATAAAATCTAAGTGCACTTTAACTAACATTACTCAACCTGCTAAGTGGAAAAATATTATGTATGAATGCAGAGAAAAGCTGTCTTGTCTTCTGGTCCAATAACATTTAGATATGAATCGAATATTCTAACGGAAGAAGCATGCATCATCAATCTGGAAGCCTAAAGGGTCTTCCAAATGTTGACCCTCTGCTGTCCTGGTTGTACCTGCAATAGCCTATAGGTACTCTGGCTGTTCTTGCTTGAATTCGTGGTCAAGACATACTTTATATAGAAATCATTATGCTCAAGATAATTGTGAATGATGACAGCTTTTTAACGCAGGCTCCACCCATTTTTTAAGCATGTAACTGTATCATATGATAATTATCTAAAAGCATGTAAACATAACTGTACCTTCTTAATCTGCTCCATCAGCTTTTTCAAATACACTTCTACTTTCCTTAAAACATGCAGTGTAAAAATGCTAAACAGCACTATTGCTGATATGCAAATGTTGTTAAAAGTCAACATCTAAAACTTCGTCTCTATTTCTAACCTTTTTTCTGGGCCTCTGGTGATTGCATAGAGTAGTAACATATGACAACGACAATTCCAAAAATGTTCGGATGCTGTGTAAGGTGACGTCTTTTTTGTGGAAGGTCTTACATATTTCAGCAGAACAATGCTAAACTGCATACTGCATCTATGACAACAGCATTGCTTCTTAGTAGAAGAGTCCATGTGCTTAACTGTCCTGCCTGCGTCCAGACCCAGGACTGTTTAGCAGTTAGAATCCCATATCAGGCAAGAATGGGCCAACATTCATCTCCCAAAACTCCAGCAACTGGTCTCCTCAGTTTCCATTAACAGAGTTTTGTTAAAAGGAGAGAGGATGCTACGCGGTGTTAAACATGGCCCTGTCGTAACTTTTTTTGAGACATGTTGCTGCCATCAATTTCAAAATTATTTTATAATTTGTTTTTCAATAAAATTGTACATTTTCTCGGTTTAAACATTTCATATGATTTCTATTTTCTATTGTGAATAAAATCTGGGTTTATGAGATTTGCAAATCATTGTATTATGTTTTTATGTAGATTTTACAACTTTTTGGGAATTGGGGTTGCACTTTAAAAGGAAAAACTGAGGTTAATGTGATCTGTGGGCTATGACTAACAGCATGACTTTTTCTTCCTTATGCTGTATGGAAAGCAAGATGGTGGTACACAATGCAGAATAAATGGGACTCTGGGTACAGATTGCAGCAGAGTTTTTGATCACTGGTCTATGCACCCATGAGTTGTTTATTAATTCAAAAACAAAGGGGGATCACTTAAGACTTCAAATAAAAGGAAACTGTTAACTACAAAATGATGTGCTTTGGTGTTGCCCAAAAACATGTTAATATGAAAGTGGAATCAATATTAAATAGAACAGTGCAGATAAATGAACAATTGAACACAGCAGTGGAAATATATTAAAACTGAAGAACCTTTGGGGTGGATTATCTAAAGACAAACAGGATGTTCCATTTGCAAGGACATTTTGCACAGGAAGTGTCCCCTTAGTTTAGTGAATGTGGGGAAGCTCTACACAAGCAAAAATAAACTTCCCCTGCAAAAAGAAATTTCCCCCACAAAGCGCAAATTCCCTTGCAAAGTGCACAGCCGATTTGCACTTAGTAAATCAACCTCTTTGTCTCAACTTTCTCTTTATCATTGTCTTGCTACCTGACAAGCGACTTTAAATACTGATTAATACTGTCTGCCGCATTGCTGTTAATTGATAGCTCTTCTCAAAAGAATGTATGTGCTGACAATGAAAATTCAAAGAGACATCAGTTATAATTTACTGAGGAATCAATCAGTCTCTCTTAATGTAATATGCTGATACAAACAATATAGGCTCATAGACATGGCTAGCAAAAAAATATATCTCACAGAGTAAGAATACAAAGACTAACTCAAAATAAAAAAGCTCAAAATTAGCAGTGTGTTATAAATACATTTTGGTAAAATGTTTACAATTGTCCAATAAAGTGTTTTTTTAATTAAAAGGATACTCCTTTAAATATTTTTCATTGGAGTGCACCTACCACCTCCATGTCCCTGTTAATGGGACATGGAGGCGGTAGGTACCCCTGGTAATCCACATATTGATATTTTTGAGTAGATTTTTTATATAGGGTCACCAAAAAACTGACTTTTCAGGTTTTTGTGGATGCTGGAGATTCAATTAAGGGGTAAGTAACACATTTGATTAATGGGACATCAGTAGAATGTGGAAAAAACGAAAAGGTTCACTCTAAACTATTTTACTACTTTTCTTGGGGTGGCTAGATTTGCCCACTATAGTTCCCAGGCCTGCATGCTATTTACTGCTACTGCACATATTGAATTCAAAATATATTAATACATATTATGCCCTTTGAAGTGCCATTTTTTGACCGAAATAGCGGTGCATCCCTGCTTTCTCTCCTCCTCGCTGGGCGCTGCTCTGTGAGGAGAGAAACTATCACAGGAGGCTGAGTGCTACGGGAGGAGAGTGCTGTGAGTGGCCGGCATCTCTCCTCCCCGCACCGCTCAGCCTACTATGACAGATCAGGAGAGCGGTGTGTGTGGGAGGAGACAACTCTCAATGTTGTCACAGGAGGCCGGCCGGTGGTGCAGGGGAGGAGTCATCTGTCAGATCGAGATCTCCTTCACGCACCGTTCACTCAGCCTCCTGTGACAACTGATCCAGGATGGAGAACGAGTAGAAGCACTCAGCGATCAGTGATCGATGAGTGTGTGTAAATAATTGAGGACATAGTATGTTTACTGTCTCCTCAATTATGAATGAATGGGAAGTGATCTACATCACTTCCGGTTCATTCATGATTGTGGATATAGTAAACAAAGTGGGGGGAATTTATCAAAACCGGAGCAGAAGAATCTGGAGCAGTTGCCTATGGCAACCGATCAGCTTCACTCTTCAGTTTGTTCAGTTAAGGTTTGAAAATGAAAGGTGGATGCTAATTGGTTGCCATGCACATCTGCTCCAGTTTTTGTCTGCTCCAGTTTTGATAAATTCCCCTCAGAATGGCCACAAGTTATGAATGAACAGGAATCCTCAGTATAGAGGATTCCTGTTAATTTATAACAGGGGCTGCAGAAAAAGAGATTGAGCATTGTGTTCTCAATCTCTTTTTCTATTTTAAAAGGGAAATATCAGGGGTTTAATAAAATATTTATTTAATAAAAATAAATAAATATAAAATATAAACAATTTTAAAAGTTTATACAAAATAAATAAAAATAAAATATTTGAAAACATTTGAAAAAGTTAGAATAAAATGTTCGGTTTCAGCCTAACATTTTTCTTAATTTCGGTTTTGTTACGGTTTTCAAATTTTTATTTCGGTGCATCTCTACTAGCAGTAGAATATGGGCATTGTGGGGCACGACTTCTGAAACTCACGATGATGCAGGCTACTGTGTATTTATTAAGTATTTTATTTATTTACTTTTTGCACAGGCTGGAGAAAATTGATTAAAACTGAGGGAAAGGACAGCCAGCTGCTGCTAACAGTAACAAGTCAGGGTTCGCCATCATTAGCATCTGAAAAAATAAGGTACGATTTCTGATTGGCTGCTATAGATAAATAATTCTGTGCTAATTTTCCTTTCTCCAGTTGTAATGACTATGCCCCTAAATATCATTCTAAGGTACACCCTTATAATCTGATTTACTATTGTACAGTGCATACATCTTCAGAAATGTGCAAACAACATATAGTGGCTCTTTCTGTATATGCAAGTTATTTTATTTCACTATGAGACACACAGGTAACCACTATGCCACTCGTAGGATAAATACATTTTTAAAGTGCTCTTTACTGCTCACTGCAGACAAAGTAGTGTGTAATCATAAAGAAATGTCTTACATAAGTACTATTGAATAAAACTCTTAGCAAGAAACCACTATGTTAAAGTGTCACTAAAGTCATAAAACAAAAATTATTACGTATTTGCTTCAGCATGCAATTTTAACATCTCTCAACCGGTATCTTTGAATTTCTATGTCCATTAAGTCCCCATAAATACCTTTGAATAGATGTTGAGAACCATATTCACATACATTTTCTGCGTGCTTTTGCTAGCATTTTATTCTGCCTTCCCAATATCTCCTATTGTAGTCACACATGCAGAAGCACTGTGCTCAGAAACTATACTTCAATAGTACACAAAATTATTTTCCAGGGCACGCCACTGCAACAGGGTGGTGTGAACAGGGCCAATCCAAAAGAAGGTGAATTGCCTTGTCTGTGTGTTGGACCTGTGCTGGAAAAAATGGCCAGTGCAGCCCCAGTACGTCTGGTGTGAACTTACAAGTAAGAAAATATGTTGTAGCATAATAATAACTCACTACCTAATGGGATGTTGGTGCCTTTAGATCTGCCTTAAAAAATAATTCCATGCAATCTTTTTCTTAACCCTATCAGTTGTGTAGAACCCCCACACTGCAAGGGTTAAGTGCTCATTTTGGTCTAGGTGCAAAAACAATATAGATATACTCACCCTATCCTTGGAGTTGGCAGGCCTGTTCCTGGAGCCTTTCCCCCCCTCCACTTCAATGATCTAGGGTCCATAAGTCATCACATTCTATACACTGTGTATAGGATGTGAGGACGTCGAGGGACATTCCATAGCTGCAGCAGAGGAAAAGAGAGGCTGGAGGGAGCGATGTAACAGATGTCCGGCTTTGTGGTTCAGGTGAGTTTTATTTTTGCATCTAGACAAGAATGAGCACCTAACCCTTGCAGTGAGGGAGTAACCCCACTGCAAGTGTTAGGAAAAAGTTAGCCCGAGTTCTTCTTTAAAGGTAAGTGGTATATTTGGGCAATGGAAAAGTAGGAAATAATCATGGATTTAGTCATTACTATTGGCACCGAGGAAATGTTGTTTTATTTACACTAAACAACCAAGACATCACAGCATTGTTTATGTCTACAGTAAGCCAACATAACTTGCAATGTTTCTGTAGTAATTAGATGGGATTTTTTTTTCATTCTAGTAATCTGTGAACAATTCTGCCACTAGTGGTCACTAATGCACTGTCTAATCTGAACAGCGAGTACAAAAATCACGGCATTATGAAAGGAGCTATTCACAGAAATATATGTACTGTAAACTTTTACATGTTATTATCTGCACAAAGATTCTGCATCTGCATATAGCAGATTTCAAGCAATTTCATATAATTTTTTTAGAATGAGAAGGTACTTTATATCAAAGTTGGTTATGCACTGATATTTGTGTGCTTGTTGGTGACAAAACCATAAATACTTGCTTCATCTCCACTCCACATATAAACATTATGCAGGTAGCCTTGTGTGTTCACACATCTCAGACAGCTATGGCCCCTTTCCTCAGAACCTGTGTAGAGCATGTAAACCCATGTACATGCATACATGCATATATGCATATACAATATCCAAAAATGTATTCCGTGCCCGGAAAAAAACTCAGTTGTGAATGGTCATTTTTTTAGACCAGGAAATTCTGTCTATATTGGAAATGGCAAGTGTCCAGAAAAAAAAAGGTGCAAACACCAGCATAGTGCTATTGTCATAAGGATGGAGCAGGTAGTCTCCCATTCATTTGTATGGGAGACCATATCTGCATCTCCCCAAAGCAGAAGTTTACTTTTAAAAAAATTGGGCCCCTAGGAGCTTTTAGCCATAATATGCTAGTATGCACAGAACATTAGCAAATTTTGGCAGTCTTTCCTACCAAAGTAATCACCTAGTATTGTGATGCCTGTGCTCTCTTCCCTCACTGGCAATTTCATTTGTTCTTTCAGGTTCCAAGTCTTTGGCCACTTGATTGGTCCTGCCTGGCTGACATAACTCCCTCACATGTGCACAGGAGTTACTTAGTCTCGGCTAGGAATTCTGCCGAGTCTGTGCACTGAGCTGCGCATGCGTGGTCAGTGTACAGAAACCAAAATAAGTGCTGACAGGCAAGAATAGGGATCTATGAGAAAAGAGACTTACAGTCTTCTATCATAAAAAGCCTTTCTTTCAGCACTTTTTCTAATGAAAGATTTAACTTTTGCGTTTAGCGCACTCTGTCCCTATTATTAACTTGTGATAACTGACAGCGGGATACTTTAGCACACAGAGTGGACATACACACCTGTCCCTGCTAACACAGTTAGGGGAACCATGCTCTGGGATACGACACCGAATTGTAGGCACTGAATAAGGTTGTGAAGGTTTGCTACATTTCACTCTTGCCTAGCTTGTAGTAACAGTTCAAATAATAGTTACGCCTAATAACTTATTTTTTTATATGGAGTAAAATATCTTTAATACATTTAGGTAAGGAGTTCATAAGGCCCTGGAGGCTGCTGTGTGACATGTTCTGGTGCAACGTCACAGACTTAGCACTTAGCTGCTCAAAGTGAGCCCAAGTCAGTAAACGACAGGTGTGAGCTGTTCTTTATGTGAATGCCCATGGAGTCAAGAGAATGAGTAAAAAAAAAAGTGAAACTTTCATTTGTATAGGACAACTTCAAACTAATCTGAGGAGGAGGGAGATGAGGGGAAGGATAGAGAGGGTGGTCCCTCTAACGCACAAACATCTGCCAAATTGGAGGAGGCAGCAACACACTCATCTCTGCAGACTATGTAGCAGCCCAGAAACTACCAAACATTAGCAGCCAAGAACAACCTCCACAGATGAACAGCTTCTATGGATGCTGATGAAGGCAACTGTACAGCTTCTATGGATGCTGATGAAGGTCACTCAACAGCTTCTATGGATGCTGATGAAGGTCACTGAGAGGCAGACAACTATACACCCTTCCAGGATGTTTTTCTGGATCACAGCCATCCTCAGGTTGTGTTTTGCAGCAGTATCTTGCCGATGCTAGAAGGTCTTTCGAAGCATGAAATGAGGCCATGGATCACATATACAGTTATCTTTTGACCTTCCACCACTGTGGATGACCAGTTCCACCACACCCACCGCCACCTCCACTTGGCCAGGTTATGGCATATATCCAGAGTCATGCACCATAACAGTCCTTCCCACCACAACGAAGCATACCTAACCACCTTGCCCCCTCCTCTCTACTCCCCTTTCCCTCAATATTCCTACTAGACTGATTTCTTTGCCACATATCCTGTTCCACCCATGTGACACATTCACAGGCCCTATTGACTGCACCCAGCCCTATGATCCCGCAATCAGTTCTCATTGCTTGAAAACTTTCAATTGATCAGATCAGCATTGAGGTCCATAATATCTGCCTAGCACGTACCTGGTGGAGGACCGATGAGCTGAGGAGGCCTCCCTGGCTGCTCTTGTCTCACACCCCTGGATGTGGGAACAGGGAACGAGTAGACAGAGAGAAGCATGGGTGCCAAAGTGTTCAGACACAGTGCCTGGTAGAAGTCTGGCAACTAGGTCCCTGGAAGGAGGAGCACGGCTGGCGTACAGCTAAGATGTCAGCGTGGTTTGCAGCTGAAACTGGAGCGAAGTTAAACAAGCCAGGGGTAGAAGCCAGATGGACATCACGGTACAAAAGGAGCCGGCAGTGGCAGAATCCAGAGAACAAGCAGAGGTCAAGGGCAGGCATCAATCAGTCGAAGTCAAAGGCAATCCAGGTCAAGGCAACAGGTAAACAGACTAGCAGGCTGAAGCACAAGCTGAAAGACCGTTCAGCACTGACCCATTTGGCCAGCTGGTTTAAATTGCATCATATATTAGAGAGCAGTGTGTCACTTTCTCTGCGCCACGTTCTGTTGTGCGGGGCAACCCGGAAGACTGGGGCCCGCGAATGTTCAGTGGTGCGCGCACTCCCGGCTATGGCCTTACACTGCCAAGAGACAATTCGATTCCCAGAATAACACCATCTATCACACCTCTCTCAGGAGCCAGGAGCATCAAACAGAAAGGGAAAAAACACCAAAATTAGTTTATTAAAATAATACATGCAAACAGAGCATTCTGAGATTGCAAACAAAGCTGGAGCAATGGAAGAATAAATTCACGGATGCAAACACATGAGGACATTTATACAAAGCACAGTTGCCAAATTTACTGTAGGACATGGACAGTAATAAAAACATTGTCAGATATTCCAGCGTAACTCTGTTTAACTGGAGTTGTTCTTTAAGGATATAGTCCAATATTTTTTGCAAACATTCCACCACATTCTGAAATGGGTTGTGCTTGCCACTTTTCATTTGAATATTTGTATGGGGTCTTTTAATAAACAAATAGCTGTACCAGAACAGCAGTCTTCCAAAAATATCATGTAAAGCTAGCTGAATATCTCTGCCAGTCTTGTGTGTAGAGTTTGGCACATGACAAGTGAATAGTGTATTGATTCTGTATTATTTGTTGTTACAGACACGGTGCTTCAGTGTCATATTGCATAATTCCCTACGCATTTCAGATTCTGTAAATATGTCTTGGAAACAATCTCCAAATGGAATAAAAATAATTGCTGTGTGTTAAATAGAGCGTAAACTGTCAGTTGTCAGCTGATGTGTGTAGGATGTTGTGATCTGAAGGAAGAGCACTGTTCAGCATGTAGGAGGTAATGCATTGTCAAACTGACAGTTATAGAATCCATCTTGTTAACAGCCATCAGAATGCATCTACATATTCTTCATAAAGGGAACATGGGGGAAGGAAAATTACATTTTCCATCTTCCTACACTGTACTGTATTCGTTTTACATTGAAGTACTAAATACTCCTGTATGACAGTACCACATACAGTTATTATGTGACGCACAAGCCTCATACAGTAAACAAATACTAACTTTACCCTTCCTGATTGGGCCAAATCTCTCTTCATTTGTGCCTCACAGACTCCCCCTCCCAGGCACTGTAGCTCACAGTGGGAGGGTTTCAGTGACAGAGGCAGTGCTATCAATTCAGAAGGCAGTGGGCAGGACTAGTGTTGATTGACAAGCTACAGACTTTTGAATCAGTAGTGACAATTTTTATAGACACACCCCCTGCAACATCTTCCCATCCCACTGTAGTACAAACAGTCACAGCCTACATGAGAGTGGCTATGGTCAGTTTCTTTGTGTCACTCCATCATTCAACTATCAGATATTTAAGCCTATACCAGTGATGGGGGCTCTAGCATTTTAAGGATGAATGGCAGATCTTAATCCTGGGAAGGGGAGGGAGTTAAAGTAATCCTATCACAGAAAGTGCTATAGACATGAACATGGTTTCATTTGAAAATGCTGATTGCCTGACTGTCATTGAGTCCCTACTGCTCTAATACTCCAAGTCACTGACATGGAACACATATATAGACATACATATCTGACTTTACTCCTACTTTTGTCACCTCTACCCTTGTTCTTCCACTCAGAAAGTAGTGAAGCAATAGGGTCAGCATATCAACCAGTCAACTAACTTACAACTAATAAATCAATGGCAGCCACTGCGTTTTTCTGATGACCAGTGTATGATAAACTCCAGTTAGAGAGCAGTTTAAAGGAATCCGTGAAGTAAGTAATATAAGTGCCGCCATTACTGACTTTAAGGGTTTATAAAGGTGTGGGCTAGCCTAGAACAAATATGCAGACAAGGAAGTCAGAAATATCTGATTTCTCAAGCTGCATGCTTGTTCTAGGTTAGTGAAGCCAGAATCAGGATGACAGCTCTGGAGCCTGTATCTTTGTATGGGCAATGTTCATATTTTTGCCCTCACCGATTCCCTTTACGGCCCTGTATACAGCATATGCTTTGGATATATGAGCCTTCTAAGGCTCCATGCAGTCATTAAAGTAAACTTTGTATAAGAGAAATACAAAAGCTACCACTGCTGAATTTCTTCTGATAATGTTAGTTGCCTGGCTGTTACACTGACTCTTTAATGCTGTTTGAGACATGACCCACATACAGCTTTCTTGTTTTTGGTTAATAAATCTGGGTATTGAAGCAATGGGGTCAGCATGACAGCAAGCAACTAACATTTGTAGAATGAGACATTAGCAATGAAAGCCTTCATGTTTTTAACAGGAAACAATTTCCTTTAAACACAAGTACAGCTACTGTAGGCACACCCAAATTCCTGCACTTTACCATTAATGATGGCCTTAGAGTGCTTGACATGTCATGTGACCAGGCTCTCCTCCCAGCTCTTTTTTTTTTCTACAACACCTTTCACTTTAATAATGGCAGGTTCACTAAAACCAAATTGTTCCCCTCTTACCCCCCTCACCATTAGAAGATAGGCCCTCTCTTCCTATTTTGGTGATAACTAAAAATTTAGGGGTATTTACATAATTTCCAGAGCTGAAGACAATGACAGGAAAAGGAGAACTGGCATCAGGTTGGTTTTCTTGGACAGAAATGTAGGTTTGGTGAACATTCAAGTGAATCAAACCCAGGGTCGCACCTGAGCACCCAATGATGCTATGTGACCCTCACAGCATCATTGGTTGCTAGGATGCTATCATGCTAGTGGCTGGGCCACACAGTGTCATTAGTTGCTAAGACACAGGCAGGCACATGTTAACAACCAATGACGCTGTACAGCCACCAGCATCTTAGCAACCAATGACACTGCACAGCTTGCACAGCATCACTAGTTAAGATGCTGACAGCCTCACAGCATCCTTGGTTGTTATGTTGAACCTGCCTTTGCCCTAGCAACTAAAAACGCTTAGCGGTAAATCTACCAATCAACCAATGGTGCTGTCTGGGCTGCACTGCATCACTGGTTGCTAGGACACAGACAAAGGTTAGGTGGGCAGGCAAACTGGTGAAATTGTTCACCCATTCGGTGACCTGTGAACTGCTTGGGTTCCATAAGCCAATGTTCACCGTGGTTTAAATCGATAAATACTATATTATAACATAACAATTAAGGACACAAACAATAATGAAACAGACAAGGACTGGATATTAACTGGCCACGGCCGTTATTAATATAGTAGCACAATATTAATTTAAATAATATAAATTATTATCATGAACAACAAACATAACCAGCAAATAACAATCAGGTTAGCCACCACAGCTCAAGCCATGAAATATTTTAATATGTAAAACCACTCCTTTAAATAATTTAATATCAAATATTTTCATGAACAATCAACATAACCAGCGAATAACAAGTGACTTAGCCACCACCACTCAGGCTGTAAAATATTTTAATACTTAAAACCACTCTATCAACAAGTAACAACAAGAAGTCCTCTCCAAATGCGAAAGAGACTTAAGAAACCAAGTAAAGGCCATGACGGGGGGAGGGAGGGGATGTGGCTGCTTAGAGGCTATCTTCAACTGAATTAACGGTTTCCTCTCGTCTACGTTTACATTTACTCGGGCTGCATGTCAACTATGAAAATCATGTGACAACTGTACAGACATGAAGATGTCAGGTGAGTGTATCATTGGTGTTAAACCTTGAATACAGTATTTGGCAGCTAAATGATTCTGGTCATCCCTAATCACTATACTGTATAATCTGAGATGACCATAGAATTAATTTCAGATCCCATTAGACAATCCTCATCCTACAAACCATAGTATTGACGAAAAAGGGTAGTCCCCATGTCACCACTTTATGTATACAACACAAGCAAAAAACAAAAAACTAAATTATATCTATTTTCGATTTAGGAATTTCATTTCTAAACATTTTGAGTTATCAGAGTAATCCACCAAGTTTTAGTGACTTTATTGCTGCACCCCATTCCTGCGTATCTATGCAGCTGATAATTACAAATCCCACAGCCTGAGATTTAATTTCTAAGAACAAAACTAATAAAATGTAAAAACAGTAAATGTTTACTACAGATGATAGTTATTGCTCTTCATTTCACTGCACGCTCTTTAATCTTTGGCCACAGAAGAGAGTTTGATGATCTCTATGGTAATAATTAAGTTATGTTCGCTAGATACATGATTTCTGAGCAGAGGTAATTAGGGTAGTTAGGCAAATATCTGCAAGAAAGGGTCAAAGGACTGGACAATATATAAAAATAAAGCTTTTAAGTTTGCCTTGCCTATATAATTCCAAAGTTGATTAGGTTTCTGTCTAAATCAAAGTATTTGCTGCAATGTGAACTCAGTGAAGTAAATGAGAGCCTCATTAATGATATCCATCCGTGTATATTTGATGAACCTACCACATGAGATCCACCCTGACTGTGTATGGTAATATGTACTGGTGTTTTACAGCAAAAAGTATATCTAAATAAACAGATACAAAAGACAATTTTACATTAGAAAGATATCCGAGTTTGTATTCAGTTTAACTAAAGTTTACTCATCAATCCTTGTGCTCATAAACATAGATTAGGTACCCACATATGGGCTCACTGTTGGCCATATTAGGCCTTTCAGATTTAAATTGCAGATAATCAGCTCATGATTTGTGAGCACACTACTCTATTCTTAATAATTATTTAGTTGTATATACATCAAACAAGGATGGAAAATCTGGTGTTACAATGAGTCACTGACATACTGTATATGTAGTAGACATAGCAACATAATTATAATTATTGTGTATGTTTCTGTTGTCTTCCTAAGATGCTATCATTTGATTTTGCTCCCAGATATCCACATTAGTCAGATTTGACAGTGGGCTGAAACCACTTAATTAAATCATATTAACAATAGATTGAAGTTCAGGGCAAAGTCCCAGGTTTTTATCTGAAATTATATTTTTCACAAAATGTCATGGCAAAAAAGTGTGGGTTTCCCCCTCAAAATCAATGCCAAGCTCTTAGCCTTGATTAGGGTCTTACAAAGATATTAAAGGGGGACCCTGTAAAAATAAACCTCTGCAGGGCTTCACCTAGATATTTATACAAGACCATTGCCATGCAGCCGGGCAGGCCAGGAAAGGAAGGGGGGGGGAGTCAGCGAGCATGTGCAGGGGTGGTACCTGGCTAGGCAGGGTGTGGAGGGGAAAGGGCACCTTCTCCCTATGTTGGTAGACAATATGTAGGCACTTTTCCCACATCAAGTCCTTAAGAGGATGTAGGGGTCTGCATGGCAGATATTGCAAACTAGAAATCCCCCTTAAGATAAGGGGACCTCAGATATCTGTCTCCTCCCCTTTGTGAATGAGTAAGGAGTACATAGCCTCATACCACTTACCATTCACAAAATAATGGCAATGTGAAAAAACACACGCATGTGTTTGAAAAGTCCTTTATTAAAAAACAAAAAGAAATGTCCCACATTGTAAATCCTTTATTAATCATTTTGTTCAGCAATGTAGATTCATCAATCACGTTCGACACTGATCCCAATGGCCTGCCGAAAATAAATGACAACCCTCCAAGACTATACGCTCTCGTCTCACTCCATATTTGGTCAGTGATGTCAGCCAGCATATCCACCCCTTTGTTCACATGTTATAATAAGTTGTCAGTAGACAATTAAATTATTTATTATAACAGACACCAGTTTTCTGATTCAACAGGACACTGATAAGCATTAACAGAACAAACTTTTCTTTGATTCCGTAGCATTACTTACCTTCTCTTGTTCTAATACTCTGCCATACCCTCCAAACATTTCTCCTGCACATACTGCCCAGCATCATACCTCCTGCATTCCTGTTAGGCACATACTGCCTGCCATCATACCCTTTGCACTTCTCTCTACAACATATTATCCACGGTCATACTCTCTGCATTCCTCTCCTGCATATATTGACCACTGTCATATCCTCCACACTCAGTGGTGTCACTAGCTCCTGAGTCGGGGGGGAAGCTTTACAAGTGAAACCAGACACGAGAGTGATGCCACCGTCTGCAGGCTCTGCATCTCCCTGCCCGACTCTTAGCAACCTGGGGCACTCTACTCTAGCTGGGGTCACACCTCGTTTCGGGCAACCAGTGAGGTCACAAACAAAAAGAGGATTTCCCTTTGACTGAAATGTCTTTCTTTGTGTTCAGTATTTTTGTTTTCTTGTTTAAATAGCATTTCCAATGTTAATTTAATTCTTAACTGCAGGCAAGCAGCTAAGTACACAGATGATATGCTTAAATGGGAGCTGTTTTAACTGTCAAATTATTTGTATTTCTTTCTGTGAAAGTCTATAATGAAGGAGCAGGGTCCTAAAACATGTCAGTGAAGGTCCTTTTTTTCTGGCCTGCCAACTCAGTCCCTCAATAGTGGTTGTTACTCCCAAAGGAGGTTCTTACTATCCTCCCCCTTGTTCTTTTCAGAAACAGTGTCACTGTAATTCATAAATAGTGTTTATGACACTCTGTCGAACTCCACCCTGCATCCATACAACAATTGTAAGTGCTTCCCTAGATTCATGTACCTGTTGGAAACATTTGTGGTGTGAAGGCACACCAAGGCTGGAGAGTACATTCTAGAGACTCCGTCCTCAGTGCTGCTCAGTAATGCTGAGCCTGAAAAAAATCAAAGGTCCAGCATCACTGAGCTCTCCACCCAGCCACTGCACACCTGTCACACAGACAGGCACAGCAGTCCGAGGACACATACTGTGGGTGGAGCCTAATGGGGAATTCTGACAGCCTGTGAGCTCATCTCTCTGCCACTCTGTTCTCTTCAACTATCAGCATGTTCCTTGTTAGACATGGGCACTGCAGCACAACTGACTGGCTATTGAGCTCTACTGTACAGAAGATTGCTACAATCTGACATCAAGTCTAATTCAGGTACTTACACTGCTTGTGAGTAGACATGTGCGCCAGCAAAACATTTGTTTTGTTTAGTTTTCATTCAGATTTTTTATTTATTTTTTCGGGATTCGGGTCTGAAAGTCAAATAGTTTTGGGATTTGGACAAAATCTGAATTTTTGTTAATTTAGTTAACGGTAGTATGTACGAATTTTTGTTCCGACACATTTTCGTTGTATCAAAGTGACATTAGACAAACAGTCCACAGAGGGAAAAAAAAGCGTGAGGTTCCCTCCCTTCCTAAAGGGTCTGGTAGGAATGTTGGCAGGGACCTCACCAAGTTAAAAATAAAAAAGTGTGCGGGGTTCCCCCCAAAAGTCATACCAGGCCCTTTAGGTCTGGTAGGAATTTCAAGGGGGAACCCCACCCCGCAAAAATAGGGGGTAAAAAGTGGGGTTCCCCTGAAATTCCTACCAGACCCTTGATCTGAGCACAGTCCCAGCAGGACAGGAAAGGTGGGGGACGATCGAGCGCTGTACCAGGCTACTTGCCCTCGACATTAAGAGGGTGTGGATAAGGTCTTCTTCTGCCACAACCCTGGCACAGTGGTTATGGGGGTCTGTGGGCAGGGGGGCTTATTTGCATCTGGGTATCCCTTTAATTAAGGGGCACCCAGATGCCGCTGCCCCCCCCCCCTTTTGAATGGGTAAGGAGTACTTGTACCCCTACTTATTCACTAAAGGATAAAGAGTAAATGTAAATAAACACACCACACATTTTGAAAAAGTCCTTTGAAACAAAAAACCAAAGAGTCAGTTTTTGACAAGTCCTTTATTTTTATTTTTAAATGGATCCATCTATGTAATCCAGCATCAATCACGATGAATGACACCTTGGCTCCCAGACCCAAATGGCATTTGGGAACTCACGAATAGCATTTTGGAGCTCCCGAATGCTATTGTGTTATATGACAGCTCGGAATGTCAAATGGGCAGAACAAGCCACGGTCATGGTTCGCTCTGCCCATTTGTTTACATTCGGGCCGTAACTGTCATTTTGATGTGATTCTTCGTCGGATTCAGACGTGTCGGCATGCGGCGAGACTTATTTTTTTCGACGAGTCGGCGGGTGTTGTTCATCGTGATTGATGCTGGATTACATTGATGGATCCATTTTTATTTCAATTAAAGGACTTCTAAAAAATGTGTGGTGTGTCTATTTACATTTAATGTAAAATGTTTAACAAGTACCTCTTACTCATTCAAACAGGGGGGAGTGGCATCTGGATGCCCACTTAATTAAAGGGGTACCCCAATGCAAATAAGCCCCCCTGCCAACAGACCCCCACAACCATTGGGCCATGGCATGAGGGCACGTATCCTGGTGTGGCACAAGGAGCGGAGGGCACTCGATCACCCCCCTTTTCCTGCCCTGCCAGGCTTGTGCTCAGATTAAGGGCCTGGTAGGAATTTCAGGGGGGACCCCACTTTCCCCCCTAATTTTGCTGGGTGTGGTTCCCTATAAATTTCTACCAGCCCAATAGGACCTGATATGGCTTTTGGGGGGAACCCCAAGCACTTTTTTTATATTTTTAACTTGGGTGGTTCCCCCTAACATTCCTATCAGACCTAAAGGGTCTGGTATCAATTGGGGGGGTAACCTCCCGCTTTTTTTGTTTTGGACTGTAAAAAAGGTTTTGGAAAGGGTCGTCCGAATAACGAACCTTTCCAAAACGAATCGCACATGTCTATTTGTGAGAAATATTAAATAAATAGTACACAGTGCTATAAAACTCTGTGTAATGAAAGATTTTAAACAGACTGATAGATCATTCTCAGTTCAACCCTTGTTCCTCCAATGAATATAAATTCCTATCAGCATGTATTGTATATCACACATATGTGGACCATAAATATGTAAAAGTAAATAAACAAAAGTGGAAAGTACAATCCAAACACATATAAGCCTTATATGTGGTATTCAATAGCAACTGCTATAACAAAGTGTAAAGAGTGCAGTCAGGTAAGTATAAATCTCAGCGCTGTACCCAGTACTCATTATCACAGTATTCATTCGCACAGTGTGGCCACCACTACTCACCCTCCACGAGTATGAACTGAGCTGTCACCAAAATAATACAGGTGCTCTTTTAACCCTTCAGAACCTCCTTATTTTGGATCAACTTACCAAATACAGATGCACACTGACAGGTCCTCTTTATGGAGACATTAGGGGTCTCTAGGAACCCTAATGTCACCTGGGGACCCAAAAAGAAGCTGATGAAGCAGAGATCTGCGGTCGAAAAAACGAGCACATATAGACGATCGGCGGGCTATGGAGCCGCCGATCGTCTATATGTGAAACACCCGGTAACGGATTGGTGCATTGGTCGGGTCTTTTCTGTCCGAGCGCGCCCGCTAGAGCAGAAAAAAAATGCCTTCTGGAGACAGCAACCCACCAATGTTGCAGTGCCGTCCGTCCGTTTTTTTACAACGGGCGGACGGCAAGTGGTTAAATCATAAAAGGTCTTATGGCACTTTCCCCAAAGTGTAATTTACACCTCCTTCAGTCAGTCTCTCCTCGCCAGGGGCATTTAACCACCAAAGATCCACAGTAATGCAAACAGGGGAAAAAAAGAAAAGATTCTCCATAGTGTAAAACATATCCTTTTAAACCATTAAAAACTGGTTAAAATCTATATTAGCACCAACTCAAATGACCAATCATCCTGAGCACGAGGAGCATAATCTCTGTACGTGCTGATGTCATTGACCACGCTTGACGCGTTTCGTTAAAGTGGACTCCATCTGCAGCCACATACACTGATTGCATTAAAAAATATAAGAATTATTAATAAATACCTAGCTGCTTTATTTGTATATTTTGTATCTGCCTGGATTTTAGCTTTAATTGGCATCAATCCATGTTTCTCTATAAGACATGCATTTATCCCTGATCCAACCATTGTTTTATGTTTCTTCAACAAAACATATACATTATCTCTTTAAAAAAAAAAGGAAATTGCAGCTGTGGATCTGCTACGACTTTTAGTAAACATGGTTTCTATAGAACCTTTTTCTGCACTAGATAGTTTTTGGGTTTTTCTTTAGTGAGTCAGGGATTAGTCACCTTTGGGTTGTATGAGCAGTATAACCCTTTATGAACGCCCACCAGCTCTCAATGTTTCTAGTATGGTCATATATGTAATTTATCTATCAGTTGTCCTACTCATTAAATTACTGAGAGATTAGAGCCCTTGAATGCAAATGGAGTTAACAACCCATGTTAAATAACTAGGCTTCTTAATCACCCTAAATCCCTTTATGCTTAAACCAGTGACTATATTAATGGCTTATGAATGTGTCTTAAGAAACAGATGTGAGGACAGATTATGCTCCACTAGTTCTTATTTGTCAATACACTTGGGTAATCTATGATTTTGGCAGAGTTATGGAAATTTTTAATTATAAAAGAATCCATCAGTTTTGCTTCCCTTTGAAAAGTAATTAAAATCCATAAATCTCCAATAAACCTGTTAAAATAGATTCAACAAACTACCACATTAAATAATAATAATTATTAATAATAATAATAAAAACCATCAAAAAATGAAAAACAAAAGATTGAAACCACCTGTAGCCAAGCATATTTATGAATACAGATATCCAAATTAAAATGAACATTAAAAACCCCAGTCCATCGGTTTGCTACAAAATATATAATTAAATGGGCCCCAATAAGCACGTGTGCATATTAAATCAAGGCTAATATATCTAAAGAGGAAGCATGTAAAACTATAATCACACTCTAACACGTCATCTGCCGAAAGCTGACGTTTAGTTGACTTTCCTCTACTGTAGTGTGCCACATGTACTGCTGGCTGCTACTCAGTGTAGAAATATTCCCTCCAGTTACACCAGATACTTCCCACAACACTGATTTACAAGCGCTGTGGGGGTTAAGATCAGCAACTATGCCGTTTGAACCATCATCACTCCTCGCCCTCCACTTCCTCCTCTCTCGCTCATTCGCTTAACTCAATAGTATTTTTCACAGAATGCAAAGCATTCTGTGAATGAAGGACAGGTGTATAAATTAGAAAATCCACCTCCTCCAATCACAATTGCAGAACATTTCTGTGCTTATTGGCTCCGTCTAGTGGCGGTAATGACACATGTACTGCAGTTGCCCAGCTGCACGCTGGGCTGAAATCCGCCATCATTTGGCAAGTCTTTACTCTGTGATATCCTTAGGCCGAGAAATTATAATAGACAACATATGTACAGTATGCAAATATATATTGTGCCGATGCCTGCCAGTATGTGCTGTATAAACAATGAAAAAATATAATTCCAAAAAGGTACACATCAAGCTCTCTCTCCCTTGGTTTTCAATATCACCGTGGAAATACTTTCTCGATCACTTGATTCTTCTGCTCTCTATTCTTGCAATAAAATAGGTAACACAGAATTTAAAATAGCCATGTTTTTAGATTATATTATCTTCCTCCTATCTAATCCTGAACAGAAAATTCCTCATTTACTTGCACATATTAACAACTTTGGCTCTTTTTCAGGCCTTAAGATCAGCCTAGATAAAAGGGAGTTGTTATTCATAAATGGAAACACTTCAAATGAGGATCTAAAGTCTTCAAATCAAACCTCATCATCTCACTTACCTAGGAATTCATATGCCATGTAAAATGGCATAATATAGCAAATGTATACTTTTTACATTTTTCTCCCATTATCCAAGAAATTACCAGAGAGCTGAACACCTAGCACAATCTCCCTCTGTCTCTTCTAGGTAGATGCCATCTCATACACATGGTAAACTTTGTCCGTTTCCTCTATCCTATGCAAATTCCCCCCCTTCTATTGCAACATAAAGGTATTAAAACACTTACTAATCATTTTCTTAACTTCCTTTGGAAAGGGAAGAAACAAAGAAATGCTCTGCACAAATTACAACAACCTATTCATCACCTAGGAGTCATAAGACTTTATAATCTTGCATGTACGGTATATTTAGACATATCAGGGATTGGCTTTTTGACACTTCTTCATACTCCAATACTGCTATGGAATCTTATCTAATCTCCCCATGGTCTTAGACAGGGCTATTACATACCCCTTTCCACCTATTACCCCCTCTGTTAAACAGAACGTCTTAGTGCAGGACACTATTGTCACATGGAGGGAAATCCAGAAATGATTTAGTCTTTCTGGCTCTGTAACACCTCTAATGCCATTAGCCGCCACCCCTGGGTTCTCACAGGGAGTTACACTGAAATATTTTCACATATGAGCAAAACAAAAGACTTCAAAACTCTACAACATTTCCTAGTACCTCAGGGTGACAGTATCACTTTCTAAGAAGAATTTGATAACCCTTTGGGTCACTTTATCACATATATGCAAACATACAACTTTCTTAAAAATAACCTTACACTCCCTTTTAAAGAATCTTTGTTGAATGCCCTGTCTTTTCCTGCCTATCATAGAAGTCACCAGCACTCAAAGATATGTGCAAGAAGTAAAGCACTTTTTATTAGATCGTCACATGCGTCAAACAGCCAACGTTTCGGGGCCACGCAGGGTCACTTTGTGACGAAGTGCTTGAAGTGACGAAACGGCGCCATCCATGTTGTCACTTTAAGCACCAACCAATCATCCAAGGTCTGTACACTGAGTGCAGGTGATTTCGTATTATCGTCTTCTCCTGCCTGACTCAACCTTCCTCCTCAGAAATGACCCTCTCTGACCTCCACACCCTCATTCATAATAAAAATCCTACTGATGCCTCTATATTCCCTAATTATGTTAATCAATGGGCTAACCCATAGAACGCGCACATCAAAGAATTATGCAGGGCTGGCACCTCATATGTAAATAATCACATGTGAAAACTGGAAGGAAATCCAATTTAAATGAATACACAGGGCCTTTTGTGCTTATAATTTTAACCCCAAGACACCTACACCAAACTGGTTAAGTACCTGCCCAAAATGTAATGTTCATCACCCTGACATTTATTTTGGTCATGCCCTAATATTTAATCATACCGGTCATCTATTTTGTCTTACATGCACTGTATTTCAGGCATACTTAGAGGACTACACCCTGTACGTGTACTTTTCCATGATATCCCTCAAGAAACATCACCACAGATCCCTTTCTTGGTTAGTTGGGATAACCTTTGCCTTCTTAGAGCAAATAAATCCATTCTCTCAAATTGGATCTCACCTCACATACCCGAAATATCTGATCTGAAGCCCAAACTGTTATGATTGCTACATATGGACACATTAGAGGCAAGGGGGTTGATTTACAAAAGGCAAATAGGCTGCTCACTTTGCAAGGGGATTTTCAATTTACAGGGGAAGTTTCCCCTTAGTTTAGTAAATGATGTGAAGCTCTGATGACTTCTATCAGTCAATCATGTGCAAGCAAGAATTCTGTTTTTTATGTTCCTTGCACATGATTAGATATTCTTTACAAAGTGAAATTTCACACATTTACCAAGCTAAGCCTAACTACCCTTGCAATGTGGAAATTACCTTGAAAAGTGAACAGCCTTTAGTAAATCAACCCCATGATATCACTCCTATCAAACTGAATCATTTTTGGAAAGTTGTCTGGACACAAATCTAAGAATTCACACCAATATAAAACATGACTTACTATCTATGTTTTTCACGCTATGCCAAAGCTAACACTTCTAAACTCTTGGAGGTTTTAAGTCTTTCCTAAATGAACACTCCCTCATCAGGTCTCCTCCCTTTATCTAATCTTGACTCTCGACCTTTGATACACTTCACCATAATTAATTCTGTAACTACAACTCTACAGCAGTTCCCTCCTAGTTTGTGTGTACCCCAGTCTGATATTTTGCAGTTCTGATGATCCATTGCTCCTTATATGTTTATTTTAGTTATTGATTTCTAGTTCTTAGCTTGCTACCAGTGAATATTCAGAGCATGTTATATCCAACCTACTTAGTTTTAAAATACTATAAGAAGTTTTTGAATGATCTCTTAATAATAATTATTAATAATAATAATAATAAGACAAGGTTTCCACAGGACATATTTCACTTTGATTTTATGTCTGAGACATTACATACCATTTAATGATTCTATGCTCCAATTTGATGTCAATCTGTACAATGTTATATCTCCATTATTCTACTACTGGTGGTACTGCATGGCTAATGTTTTATACCTGCCATTACATTGCTCTCTGTTAAAGTCATATTAGGTCCAAGTTTAATAAAGATAAAGAGCACAGTTAGCTGTGTTACTAAAAGAATTAAGACACCACAAAGGATACAGCAGTATAAAATTGGCCAACAGCAGGACAGTTTTAAATAGCAATTTTAGACCCAAATGTACTAGAGACAAATAGCACAGGCTGGGGTTTTACTACTAGAATTAAGATACTGAGCTTGATATGGTAGTGTAAAATTGACAAGCAGAAGGACAGTTTTAATCAGAGATTATAGGCCTAACTGTTCTTGCAAATGTGTTCTTGTTTAAATTTATTTCAAATGATGCACTGCCGTGCTACGAACAAAAGGCAGCTCTAAGAACAGATGGTCAGGAACAAGTTAACTTGAGCACCAGAATTTTTTTTAAAAAGGGCCCTATAAATATACAATGTAAATGAAGAAACCCACAAAAGAAAATCCCAAATACTGAAACAAAATCCCACTTTTTTTAGTTTTTTTTTTTCTCTGCAACCCCAAGTCTGGCTCGGGGGTTACCGCTCCTAGCATTGAAAATTCACGCTGAGCCAGACTCGGGATTACCGCCAGGTAAGTTAAGGTAAGTCTTGCTGCAAAAAAGTTTTCTATAAACAGGACATCAGCTAAAAGTGACCACCGACCTTAAATCAACCTCGAAGTAAAAAAACAAGCCCACAATAAGAACAAAAAAAGCAGCAAAGGAGTTGATCACCAAAAGAGCGAGTAATCAGAATAAAAAAAGTTTCCTAAATGAATCCTTCTCTATTTAGTTTGCCAGTTTTCTCTACCCTTTCCCTGCAGAAGCTTACCATATGCTGACACTATGGCCCCTCTCTGCCCGTCACTTTTATAGTGCTTGGGCTAGCACTTAACAAAGCTCCATTATTGGCCCTTCTAAGGCTGCTGACCTAAGTTCAAAGGTCCTTGCAGTGCTTTATTGTTTCCAAGAATTACCGCGTTAGCTTAAACAGGCGGAATTCATATATGGATCATATAAAGAATAACTTGTATGTTTTACTGTGCATTCCAGCAATTGCATGGCAACACATGTGCCACAGTGAACTGTGTTGCGATACTATTCATTTTGATAGCACCCCCAACGCACTAATACAACACACCACAGTGCATTAATAAAATTGGCACACAGCATCGTTGGTGCATTGTGGCCCATTCAAAATGAACAGGCTTTTTAATGCAATGCACACATGATTACAATGTGCATGAAAATGCATGATAACACATGTAAATGTTCATGCATTTTTGATTTGCGGCAGTGAATTTTGATGTGCTGTATGTTGGGAAATAATGAAAAAATATATATTTGGAAAGTTATTATGTTGTATTTATTCTTATATTTCTATTTATTATATTTTATTTATCCGTATCTACTTATGACAGGTATGTGCTAATCTGCTGCTTCCAGAGCATCACACAGGTTTTATTTCAACTTTATTGCAGGGTCACAAGTGACATTTTATAAAGTTCAATTGGCACAGCACGGTGCATTGTGGTTGTACTGCATTACATCACAGTGCGGTGAAAAGGTACTGCATGCAGTACTTTTCAGTGCACACCACTGCAGTGCAATTTGTATTGCCTGTGTGTTGGGGCTCCATTGGCTGCTTTTTCCAGCCCATCTGGGGTAAATGGGCCCTTTGTTATAAGTTAAACTATTTATTTATTTATATCAGTGCAGTGAAATTATACACCTCGCTGTACTCCTTTACAAACTCTTCTTGAAAACGCTGAGCTATGTACCTGCATTATGCTGCTCTTTTCCACAGTCATAGACTATACAGTGCTTATTAAACATGAATTCCGGAATAATTATTGGTGTGCAGCATTATATTAGAAGTTGATGACTGTTTCATAAAACAAAATATACATTTCCATTAATCTCAATAGTACAATGACTGCCGCTTCCAAATGTGTGAGCGTGCTTGGTAAAAACAAAGCTTGTTCCTGTTTCCTCAATATTGAGGCTGCATTGAAATTGCTTACAGCTGACAGCACAGTATAGAATTTTTCTTTCCTTTTTTTTTTTTTCTGAAAGAGAGAGAGAGAACGGAATGCTTGTGATAGCTGTTATTTACTATGCAAATGGCCTCTGCCATGGCAACAATGCATCCAGCACAGTTTTATTTGCTACAGTACACAGTCTGCATGTTTAAATTGGAGTTGCTTACTTTTGTGCCTACACATTACACAGATTTTGTTTTCCTTGACACTTACTGGAGAACAAACTGCAATTAATACAGCTTATTTTAGCAGACAGCATCCAATTAGTTATCATCCATTTTCAAATTGGGATGCTAGACAAAAAAAACCTGGAGCTAGCTTCCTATTCAAAAGAAAAATACATACAAACTACAGGTTTTCAAAGACACATTTTGCTCACAATGGCAAGGATACTCACTTGACCTTTAATGTGAAACGGAGTGTTAATTTTTCTCTGTCACCTCTTAATTGCTTCCTTATTATACTGTTCAAGCAGTTAATTGCTAGACTGAGGGAGAAAGTGTTTTCGGGGGGCAAGGAAGTGCCACAGCATGAAAGGAACAGTATGCTCGAGTAATTGGGTCTGTTATAACACTAGCTGTGCCTTTACTTTTAATGGTATCTACTAAAATGAAAAGGAGAATCTTAATTGTTTTATTGTTAGAGCAAATATGAATGTCATCTCAAAATTCCTGATTCCATCTGTAACAATGTAGCAGCCATCTTACCTGCCAAGTTACTATTAAAAATAGATAATGCTTAGCATGATAAGACCCACTATGGGACATACTTATAAGGCAAGGAATGTGAAATTTTCTGTATAGTCATGATATCTTTGCCAGTTTGGGGCCGCCAAACTGTTATTCACATCTTCACAGTTATTTAGCTATTAGAATGAGACAAGACAATTACCCAATGCAATCAGCTTCCCACAAACTCCAGTGGATTTTGTCCAGTACAAAACAACCTCTGGGAAACTATGGCCATTTTGGAAAGAATTCTTCCTGACCTAAGAAAGAAGTTATAATAGTTTTATGATTACAAAAAGTGTACCAAACTATGCTTAGAAAATATAGTTTGCTATACCTATAAGTTAAAGTGGTATTAAACTCTCAAACATGTTTTCAATAATGAATCAGGATCAAACAAATATACATTTCCCAACAAAGTATTTCTTAAAATTGTTGCCCAAGCACTTGCATTCATCATGTTTCTGAACAACTGACTCCAACTCTTTTAGCTTCACTGCCCTGGATGGCCTGTTAAGTACAAGATCACAAGGGACAGAGCAGTCTGCAGCAGCTGTCAATCTACCAACTTGGAGAAGAGGGAGGAGAGGGGAGCAGGGGAATAGCGTGTGGAGACTCGCACAGCTCCATAGAACCCTGCAAAGGAAAGAAGCCACCCTAGAACAAGATAACAGAGCCAGTGCTCAAGAGTGCAGCTGATTCTACAGAAAAGAAAACTTTTAAACATCAAGGAGCATAACAAAAAAATGTTTTGACTTTAATTTCACTTTTATTTGAAATATCAAACCCATTTCTGTAACTGATTTTGCAATTCTTATCTTTTATCATAGGGCTTTACACTTCTCCTTTTTTTCAAATTATTTATGTAACCAGAACCACCAAGATACATTGAATATTCAAAGAAGTATAAATTGCATAAAGAGAATCAATGACAGAGGTCATTACAAAAAGGGGACCATGTACAAGAGCCAGGAAAAATAATATGCATGTATTACAGCGATTACCTAAAAGAACTTCAATACTGGTGAACAGTGTGATTTAGAAGTTAAAGGCAAGCAATCATTGGTGGGATCCAAGAATTTTAAATTAGTTTGACAGTCAGGGAACTAGTAGAGAGGGGGTCTAACCGGGAGTAGGAAAATAAAAAGTGAGGTGGGAAAAAGATGAAACCAGAAGGGAAGGGGGGAAAGGAGAAGCTGGGCAGAAAACAAAGGAAAAGAGTGCACTGGAAAGAGAAAAAACAGAAGTGAGCGTAGCAAAAGTAATCAAAAGTAGGAACAGAATAGAAAACTAGAGAAGGAAAAGGGGAGAGATAAGGAAAGATACCCTTGCTTAGAGCCAATGGAGACCAATAAGGCAGACAGCAACAGTCTAAAATTGAGCAGTATATTCATCAGAAAGGAAAAAAGTTCCCAGTAGGGCCAGGTCCAAGAAGAGGCTTCAAACCTGTCATGTAATGCTGCTGTGAGGTTATTCCATATCTCTGATTTCATTCACCCTTTGCAAACCATTGTACAATTGTTGGGGGGTTAGATAATTTCCAAACACTTGAAACACATGCCCAGGCACCATTCCACAAATGCCTCAACAATGATTTTTTTGTATCTCTTTTGGGACATTGAAGTCAGATTTAGGGAACAGCTGCGGGGCAATCAGTGAGGTCAAATAAGGTCTTAATCACATCCAAGACCTGTTTCCAAGATTATTTAATCAATGGGTACTCCCAGAAAATATGAAGTAATGCACCTCTGTGCACATGACAGCGCCAACAGGCATCAGGTTGTCCTGGGAAGGGTCCTTTACCAGCAGTCATGATCTTATAATTGAGGGCTTTACACTTCTTAAAGTAGAGGTTGAGTTAAAATTTTGAAAATTGCGGACAGGCAGGCCTAATATGACAGTAGAGATTGTGTGAGTACATACATCCTCCCCTTTTCCTGTCAGCACTTTTATTTTTCTGTTATCTGAGCCATGCAAGCGCAGCTCAGTTCACAGACTCAGCAGAATTTCCTGCCAAGATAAAGTAACTGCTGTGCATACTGTATGTGCAGGAGTTACCTCATCTGGGCCTGGCCAGTCAATCGGCTGAGGACTCTGAACCTGAAAGCACCTAGGGGCTCTTTTTAAAAAAACTTATTTTTATGTGGACTCTTACTATTAAGTACCTCTTCCTATATTGATTGTAAAATTTTCTTTCCACCATACACATATGACCCCCTCCTTGTTCTTTGTACAGTCTTTGAAATAAAAAGTTATTCTGCTGTATCTTTTCGTTAACCCTGGATATATTAAAAATATAAATTAAATCACCTCTAGATCGTGTTTTTCTTTTTTCAAACTAAACATACCTTTGTAACCTCTCCTAATCTGCTATGTACTTCTTAAAGTGCAGCACTGAAAACTGTGTCCCACATAGGAGTCATGCTATATGTACATTGTGCAGTATATGCATTTTTATGAATTAACAGAGTTTATTTGTTTTTACATTTACCACATGGCATTGAGTGGGGCTCTTTGGGTTGCTGTAAATAGATATTCCTAAGTGTTTTTCCATGTCAGAGCTGATGACTGATGATCAGTAGAGGAGAATGAAAGCACAGATCCACATAATGAAGCAGAATCATGGAGATCCTTGCACTGCAGGCCAGGTCTTCAGTTACAGCCTTTTCTCCAACAAAGAGAACAGTAAACAGCACAGTAGTGAAATCACCAACAATTTACTCAATAATCATGTGCAGCCAAGCGCATAGTGCCTTAGATATGACACTGCAGCAATACAGCTATGAAGATATAGGCACATTACATGCTCTGCTTTTTTAGGAGGAATATGTGTTACTTTGTGAATCATGCCTTATTAGATAAAAATATGATGCAATTGATATTAAGACTTGCAATAGATAACACTTGAATGTAAATTAATTGCAGAATTTATGTATGTGCACCTATTTCCCTCCTTGGGGAGATAAGTAGGTAGCACATAAAAACACCCATGCCAGCACCTACTTCTAGGAACAAGAAGTGTCAAGGAGCCCAGAGCTGCATGGATTGAAGCTGATATCAGCAGGGTAAATGTGTGTGCCCTGCTGCTTCCATGCCAAGTTGATACCAGCCTTCATACCTGGTGTGCCATACTAGAGTTGCAGAGAGTGCGGCCAAACATTTAAGGGGTTACTCACTAAGTTATTGAAGGCAGCCGAGTGGATAACCAAGCCAAAGTGAAGGGAGCCAAATCCTGTTCGGCTATTCACTTCAGCCGAGTACGACTCATTTTGGCTGGATTCGGCTACCTTCGGTTCAGCGGTACATGCTCAGCATGTTCGGCTGAGCCAAAGAGAAGAACCTGTTCAACTCAGCCGATCCAACATCTGGATCGGCTGAGCCGAATGCCTCTTTAGCCACAAACCTGGTCCCGCAGTTGTGAGGGTCTGCGACCAGGGGGCTTGTTTGCTTCGGGTACCCCCTTTAATATATGGGCACCCAGATGCTGCCCCCCCTTGTGAATGAGTAAGGGGTAATGGTACCCCTACTCATTAACTAAAGGTTTAAAGTATAATGTAAAGAAACACTTTACAGACTTTTAGAAAAAATCCTTTAATTGAAAAAAACCCACAACAATAGTTTTTGACAAGTCCTTTAATAAAAAATAAAACCCCCAAAAATGTATCCACCGATGTAATCCAAATGTCAATCATGACACCCAGAGATGTCCACAACGTTGCTGACTCGTCGAAATAAAAAATACCTGATGCCCACCGACCCGATCGCACCCTGCAAACTCCTGCCACAAACTGATCAGTTTGACAGATGTTGGCTGAATGTAAACAGATGTAAACAAATAGACGGAGCTAGCGGTGACAACTGTTTACATTTCACCGACACCTGTCAAATCGCTTCTCGCAGGTCATTGCATGACAACAAATGGATGGAGCCAGGCATGACATCACGGCTGGCTCCTCCCATTTGTTTTCATTCGGCCCGGGAACTTAGAAAAACCATTTTGACAGCTGCCAGCACAAAGTCAATAAATAGGTGGAGCTAGCAGTGACATTTGTTTACATTTGGTCAGCACCTGTCAAACCGGTCAGTTTGAGCCGCAGTTCGTCGGGTGTGGACAGGTCGGTGATTGTCAGTTTTTTTTTTATTTTTACGAGTCAGGAGTGTCATGGACATTGTGATTGACCTTTGGGTTATGTCAGTGGATCCATTTTAATTTTTTAAACAAAGGACTTGTCAAAAACTTTTGTTGTGTTTTTTTTCATTTAAAGTTTTTTTTTTCTAAAAGTCTGGTCTCTTTCTTTACCATTTGTTTAGTAAATAGTATTACCTACTCATTCTACTCATAGTAGTACCTACTCATTCACTAAATGGTTAAACTATAACCGTTTAGTGAATAGGTAGGGGTACAACTACCCTTTACTCATTAACAAGGGGGAGCAGCATCTGGGTGACCCCTTTATGAAAGGGGGTACCCTGATGCAAATAAGCCCCACTGCCCGCAGACCCCCACAACCACCGGATCAGGGTTGTGGGGAAGAGGCACTTGTCCCCACCATCATGGGGACAAGATGCTTTTCTAGGGGGGCACCCCTGGAAAAGCATCCTCCCAATGCCAAGGGCATGTGGCTTGGGATGGCACAGGGAGGGCGATGGGTGCTCGCTCATCCCCCCTTTCCTGCCCTGCCAGGCCTGTGCTCAGATTAAGGGTCTAGGTGGGAATTTTGTTCCCCATTTTTGGGGGATGGGGTTCCCCCTTAAAATTCCTACCAGACCTAAAGGGCCTGGTATAACTATTGCACTTTTTTTTTACTTTTTGACTTGTCACTCCTAACTTTCCTACCAGACCTAAAGGGTCGGGTATGGATCAAGTGGGGGACCCCACACAGTTTGTTTGTTTATTAATTTGCATACATTTGCGAGAACAGTCTGCTTCGGCGGACTATTCTCCCTGCTTTAGCTGTTTGTTCTGCTCAGCTGAGCTGAAGCATATGCGATCGGCTCAGCTGAGCTGTTTGGCTGACTTCAGCTGATGTATGGGCTATTGTGATTAGCCCGCACAGCAGCGCTTCAGTTCAGCTTAACCGAAGGGCTCTGGTGGACGAAGTGAGCCGAAGGATTTATCAAAGCTATGGCTATATCCTTCTGCTCTTTAGTGAATAAACCCCTTAGTAAAAAAAAAAGTTCAGTATCTAGTGTAGTATCATTCTAGGGTCAGCCTTTTACCTGTGGTTGGATTGAAAGCAATAGTCTGCTGCAGATAGCATCCAAACCTACATGTTGCTGGAAAAGTGTGTCAAATCCTAATAAATTCAGAAAGGTAAACTGCCCCTAAATCTTGCACATCTATATATTCCAAAACAGAGCCAGAGTTCAGATATATGTGAGCTTTGTAATCTCTGAGTAAATCTGGAAATGCAATATATGCAACACACTAAAGTCACTGCTGTTACCAATTGATAAAAATGTGCCACGTGTATTTGAGTCCTTCAAGGAATTAAGGAGACATTCAACAATTGTAGCAGACATACATTAATGGCTTTGGGAATTCAGTGGTAGTTAATGAATTAGACAAATTACATTAACATACTTTTTGGTAAAGTGGAAGCGGACAGGATGATTGCTGTCAAAAAGCTCTAGTCATATGATTAATTATTTTTCAAGTGTAAAATTGGCATTCTAAGATTGACAGTCAGTTTGATCACTTAAAATACAGCACATTCAGTGGAAATTCCTACTTTTAGTGCAATCATCTCAGCTATATTCGTGTTTGAAATGTCTTAAAGAGTCCGTCCACATACAACCAATATATTTTAGTTATCGGTAGATACTAGAAAAATATATCTCCTCACGTTTTTTTTTTTCTCTCTCCTTATGAATTATCATAGTTTGGGCTACTAAATATACACACATGCAGTGGTAATTATGAGGGGATCTCTGTTGGATTAATTAATTTTTATTTTATGCAATGGAGAATGCATCAGGAGTTTCTGGAACATTCAAAGGTAGGTGGAAACAACCAGAACTCTCAGGTGGACAAGAGCAGCTTAGTTGGAAGTCTCTATGATTAAGCTTTTTGGTGAAACATGTCAGAGCCTGTGGATCTTGTCATGCTTGTAACATTGTAGATTCCTGGGAATAAACTTTTTTACATTGAGGTCCTGGCTGTTGAGTGCAGCTTTACATTGGGAGTTACAAAAGGATTCTGCTGGTGGCAAATGCAAGATGACCATGAGTTCTACCCAAACTCTATGCACTTCTTGGCCTATGAACCATGTTCAGGTGGCTCAGAAGGTCCAATCATGTGTTTTTTTTTAATGTACCATACCCCTCTCTGTAAAAGTCAGGACTTCCATCAGCCTTTTGTCAGTGTGGTTTGGAGGAAATATAGAGTAGTTAGGTAAGTGTTTGCAGGGAACGCTAATTGCTGCAGCTGATTGCTGACAACAGCTATATTTACACAGGGTCTCAGGCACACCCCCTGTGTGTTGGACAGTCCTGTTGCAGATTAGAGACAGATCACACCGTTATTTGCAAGAAGAGCTAGTTGTTGCTGCTGATTGCTGAAAATGTCTATAATTAAGGCAGTGGAGCTACCCCCTCAATGCAAGGGTTACATTTTTATATTTCAGCGAGTTCTCCCTCATGAAAAATGCCCTACTGCTGGCCAACTTTTTAAAACACACAACTGTTTGCCTCTGTTCAGTACATTGTCAGTTATTTTTGATTCGTCACATGTCTTTGACCTCTGCTCACGTCCAACTAACTCTTCTGTCCTCTGTTAACTTTAATATCTCCTGTATTTTCCCGTGATCCAAAATGAGAAGTATCTCTAGAGTATTCCCCTATCTCTGACCAGCAGTGTCCTGTTTTTCTGTTTGCCTTGTGGGCACATCAATTTACTGTCGTGGTAAACAACCTGCTTCCCTAGTTATAATGGTCTGTCCCTCTAGCAACTTCAGCGTGAAATTATAGCTAATAATAGCTAATTTGCCTGCAAACATCAGGTGGTCATAATAATCTGGCCACTCAGTATGTATATATATAGATCTATATATATATATAGATCTATATATAATGTATAAACAAAAGGGACACCTTTCCTGGTGCAGGTCAAATTTATTCCAATGATCAAGTAAAAGGAGAAAGGTACTCACAAAAATAGGTAAAAAACAGCCATGAAAAGTTTACTGGCAAGCAGATGGAAATCCACTGAAGGGTTCAAGTGTGCAAGTGACATTAACGCGTTTCCGGGGCACGCCCCCTTCATCAGAACATGACCATCAGTACAACCAGGAAAGGTTGTACTGATGATCCTTTCATTTTTACTTCCTAGATCTCACAGCATTCCCGGCTTTTTTGGGGCAGCATCCAGCAGCATGCTAAAGAGGATTTCCCACTGAGGAGTGATTGTTTGCGTCGCTTCACTGCTTTTACTTTATATATAATGTATGTATGGGATACTGCTCATGTCATATCATGTGGCATATCTTATTTTTCTTTACTTTTTATCTTTATCTCTTTATCTTTTCCCAAGTTCTTCTAACAAAAAAAGTAAAGTATTTGCTTCCACTGTTATATTTGGACTTAAAACCAAATGGAAAGGAGTATTCATCTTGCAGTTTTAAAAAGTGCAGTGACAAGCTTCAAATGTTGTCTCTGTCAGTCTCTCAGTTTCCTATTTAACAAATGTCATTGCTGTCCTTTATCTGGGTGCAGCCGACCATTTAAAAAAATGTTCGGTTCAGATATTTTGGTTCGGGTTTCGGACGAAATCCGAATTTTCGTTAGTTTCGGATATGTTTCCGAATATTCGTTGTGAGCAAAACAGAAAACCATATACAGATATTAATACTAAAGCTGAATCTCCTAGACCCAAATGGCATTCAGGATCCAAATTTCCGAGTTGCATTTAGGAGCTTCCAAATACCATTCAGGTCTGGGAGCCTCAGCTTTAGTATTGTATATACTGTATATGGCTCCCATGTTGCCATAAAGAGAATTCGTGTTCAGACCCATTCGGACGCATTAAACTGAAAAACACATCTGATTTGCCAGAAAAGTCACATGTCCAATTCAGTTTCGTTTTTGAAACGCCACGCTAAGGTAAGGTGACATTTTTAACATATAATAAAACATTTTTATTTTTTTTAATACTCCCCTGATCCGATCCACCGACAAGCGCAGTGTTCCTCCTCTCACGCTGCCGGAATATGCATACAGAGCGTGTCGGTTAGAATTTAAACCGGCGCGCTGTGTGCAGCTTCTGAGAAGATACGCTATTAACGTAGCGGGAGCGATGCAAAATGCGCAGCCGGCTTCATCGCTATGCTAATAGCGTATCTTCTCAGAAGCTGCACACAGCGCACCGGTTTAAATAGTTGCCGACAGTACTGTATGCATATTCTGACAGCGTGAGAGACGGGAGTCTGCGCTTGTTTGTCGTTCCAAGGATCAGGTGTGTATTAAAGGGTTATTAAACCCTCTGGCTTTTATGCATATATATAAGGCTAGCAAGCAGTAGATGCAAAAAAAACGATTTAACAGTGGTTTAAACTTACCCCGTCTTCGGATCCAAAAATCCGAAACTGCTCGGGCGGCCACAAAGCATCTTTGGGCAGGTGCATGCGCAGTTCGGATTTTCGGGCGGGAGACGACGAGAGACGCAAGGTAAGTATATGAACGCATGCACCTGCATGCAGACACCGTGGGACAGGAAGTGCCAGCAATGACGGAGGAGTCAGCGCTGGATCGGACACTCTCCGCACTGCTGGATGGACAGATGAAAACATCAGGAAAGAAGATCGGATTAAGAGACATCAATTAAGGTAAGTGCTAACATTAACATTGGGTGGAGGGATACAAAAAAATTGACTTTAATGTCACTTTAACCACTTCCGGGCCGCAGTACGTCTATAGACCGCGGCCCACAGTAGTGGTTAAAACAAGAACACGGCTGCTTCGGCAGCCGTGCTCTTGGTACCGCTTTTAACAGCAAGCGATTGCTGTATGACTTACAAGCAATCGCCTGCTGAGGACTACAAATCTCAGCAGTACTTTATACAGGAATGCTATTGTTATATAAAGTATTACTGGGATGTGTAGTCCTCTATAGCCTGTGCCATTCTGCATTGCTGTAAATATTAGGGATGCACCATATATCGGACGCCAAAACATATTTGCCCGAAAATGGCACTTTTGGCATAATGCCGAAAGTGCCATATTTCTGCGGAAACAGCGGCACATCCCTGCTTTCTTTTCTCCCCTAAAAGTGATTGACAGCAGCAGAGGGCGGGTGCAATAGCTAGTTTGCTATTGGCTATTGCAATATGCTGTAGCTCGCGGTATACTGAGCTTAGGGTAACGGGAGGACGCTAGTTTGTGTCCTCCCGTTACCCTTTGGAGAACTATGGGGAAAAACACTGACCCCATAGTTCTCCTTTAACACCTAATGCTCAAGTTGTACATCCTATGTGCTGTAGGCTAAACAGAAGCCGCAGAATTACAGAAATAAAATAATTAATTATTTTAGATGTAATTTCCTTGTTACTTTAGGGTTACTTAGGGTTACAAATGTTGTTACATATTTGAGGTTGAATAAAGACACAGGTCCATCATGTTCAACATTTGTTTGTCTGTGAGTGATTGTGCATGTTTATGTGTGTACATGAGTCCCTGTGAGATCTTGTTTTTAAGAGTACCTGTACCCCTGTATGTT
The DNA here is from genome assembly GCF_000935625.1 of Nanorana parkeri. NCBI lineage: Eukaryota > Metazoa > Chordata > Amphibia > Anura > Dicroglossidae > Nanorana > Nanorana parkeri. Next base: position 1,482,781 of record NW_017306450.1, on the reverse strand, counting down.
AAGGTCTCTGAGGAAGGTATCTAAATACTTTTTGAATTATTCAGTACTCTCAGCTGATACCACTGCTTGTGGCAGCGAGTTCGAGACTTTAACCGCTCTAATTGAAAAAAAAAAGCCCCTATACCCCTTGTGGTTAAATCTTCTCTCCACCAATTTTAGGTGATGGCCTCTAGTCCTTGTTATGGAGTTTACTGTAAAACGTTTATTGCTGATGTTGCCATCACCACTAAACATTTTGTACATCAAAATCATGTCCCCTATAATTGTACCAGGAAAAGTGCAGATTCTTTAAATTTTGATTAATCTGAATATTTACCTGTATATCTTTGAGATCTATGGATAATTATGCTGCTTTTACTATCTGAGCAATCATGATTCATGAGTTATAAGAGCTCATAAATACTTTTTAACTCAATATAAATTATGTGATAATGTTGACATACTACTGTTTTGTAAATGCACAGAGTTCCCAGTAAGAGAGGCAACAAAATTATTGAAATGTTTTAGCTGGAAATAAAGATGAACATTCAGGTCAAATAGACAAAATTGTGTTATATAATATTAACATATAATGATTGAAACATGAATGAAAAACAAAGTAGCTCATTTATTAAATGGCCAAAATGGGACTTTTCTTACTTTTCACAAACTCAGAAAAAATACAGAACTCCCTGTTTTTTAAGAGCTATATCAAAATGGTTAAATCATGACACCCTCGTACTGATTGCATTCACCTCCCATGTTCTGCCATTTGCCACAGCTACTCTAAAGATGTATAACATTCTGTAGTGCTAGATGCATGGGGCCTATGCTGTCATATGTGAGAATTGTGGTGCAAAACATCCAATGTATGGACAGGAGCATGCATGATCAAGCATTGCATGTCTCTCAGGAATCAATAATGTTTAAAGGACATATTTACATTGTGAAGTTGTCCTTTGATGTTTACCCTATTTCCCTCATGAATCCCAGGTAATAAAACACTTATCTTTATTCCCGCTCCAGAGACTTTCACTGCATGTGGCTACACTACTCCATACAGCCTTTACAGCGAAAGCCCCTGACCTCATACAGCTCCCACTGTGCATGCACACCACTTGCCACATTCATTCCTATGGCTTGGCCCATATTCCTCTGGATGGCTGGATTTATATGGATTTATAAGTTGCCATATCACAATTATAGTCAGCAGGATTTTTTTATAGCGTTCTGTGTGAGCTTTTAGTAGACCAGAGGTCAGCCACCCCCAGCATTTACTAACATTTTCAAGAGCCAATTTATGGTCTTTCCCAAAGATGAACTAGCTGACATTAGGACATTTACTAGCACACCTATATTTTTTATAAAAGCTTCTCAACTTAATTAGTGATCAGTCCTACGTTTCTACAAACATAGATATAAATGACTGCAAAACAGACAGACACCAAGCATTTTTTTACCAGCATGCTTTAAAGAGCAATGCATGTAGTAATCCAACCTATCAAAAGTAACCTCTCCCCATAGGAAGGGTGATGAACTGCAAAAAGTTGTTCTCTGATTGCTGTAGGTTTTGAGTTACATATTAAATTAATTGTAATTGGGCTGCGGAATGCTTATTCTGTGGCTGCCTTGGCTCAGTGCATGTCATTTCAGTGATGGGTAGATACTAGTGGGCTAATTTGTTGATTGGATTATTGTACCTATTAGAAACTCAAGATTCTCCTGCAAGAAATCCTAGCTCTTCCACCATACAAAGTTGTGTCTCAGTTTTCTTACCTTGCTTCCAATAATGTAAAATTCATTTAAAATTTGACAGCAGAATAAGATCCCATGATAATGGCGGCAAGTAAATGGACCTGGAAATTTTGGTGCAAAGATCTCTGGAGTCCCTAGTAGATACATAGGAAATGTAATTTGTAGCACCAGTTGGAGACATGTTTGATGGGCTCTTGACACAGCCCCTTGGAAAAGCCACTTGACCCAAGTAAAGGGTTACTTTTCACAAGGATTCCTGAAAGTCTTGCCCTTGCCTGTGCTTATGGTGGCAATTTAGTGGCTTTAGGATTGTTTATTCATTTTACAATGGATTTTCAAGAGAGGTAGAAATCCTTCATCCATCCACAACAGTGGAAACCCCATACTGCCTATTATAGTGCTTGATATATTTAAAGATTGATAAGTAAAATATGACTGCAGTAATGCAAAGTCAGCAGCACCACTGAACACCAATGCAAATTTAGCACTGTTACTGAACTCCAATGCAGAGTTGGCACTGTCACTGAACACCAATAAAAAGTTAGAGTTGTCAATGAACACGAATGCAGTTAGTGTTGTCACTGAACACTAATGCAAAGTTACTATTGTCATTGATTAGTGTTGTCACTGAGAATCAAAGCAAAGGTAGTTTTGTACTGAACATCAAAGCAAGCCTAGGTTTCACAATAAAAAGTGGAACTTAGGAAGAAAATCATTAACATTCCAGCGTAGTTTAAAATGTGGTAAAACGTGGACATGCAGAGAACACTAACTAATATGTGAGCTCTCATGTAAACTCCATAAGAGGAGAAGCTACATGCCATTAATGTTCATCTAAAGCCATCTTTTTTTTTAGAATAAGGAATAGTTAAAAAATGTGTCCCATTGATTTCTCTTCACATCCTGTTCAGGGACAGAAGGACTCATAGGAAATCCCATTTTAGACAATTGTCACCAAAACATGTGTCATTATTGGAGGATTTCCCCTCTATTCCTGTTTGGGAGAAAACTACCTTTTTGTGATTCCCCATCACTTTCTGTCCCCATGGCAATTGTCAAGCAGGACAAACAGTGAAGGTGAATCTCCCCAGACAGCAATAAATCCTAGCAGTGGTATAATACTTCCACATTCTAAAACTATTAAAAAAAAGTTATACTTTTAGATAAGCTTGAAAAAGTTTGGCATCAAATGCAACTACCCCATATAAAACACTATTGATATAATATTACTATACAACACATACTACTTTCGACCTATTTACATTTGTTGTTGTCATTCAAGTGCCACGATAGGTAATTAATCTGCATGGCTGTGTGCTTTCCTAAAAGTGTAACTCCCACCGTCTGTAGCACAGAGCAGAGGAAGAGTTCCAGAGCACGTCACTCAGCTCTGTGCTACAGGTCTGACAGGCAGGCCGGCAGGTGGGGACAGAAGTGGACTGCTGCAGACGCAGCCACATTTAAGAAAACTGATGGCAGCCGAGGCCTCAGGACCTGGGCCACTCAGCAATAAATGCAGGGCTCATGCCCCAGGCACCTGAAGCTAGTGATGCCCATGATTACAACCTTTATGTTTGCTTTTATTGCAGTCTTTCCTATTAGTAGATTTCCCCTCGTTTTCTGCTTCAATTATACTAATCGCCAGGACTGAAAGTGAAAAAAAAAATCCCAATGAGGCTGAATACAGCACTAAAGACGTTACAACCCCACTACGCTATATGTTTCATATGTCTATGTTTCCATTTAGTGTGATTTGTTTTCACTTCCTGTTCCAATGATATAATAAAAGTAAAAGCAAAAATACCTGACAGAGACTCTTCTACTCCAAATCCAAAACAAAAATGTAAGTTTAGACTGGGGTTTCACTTTATGAAAGTTTGATAGAATTTATTAGATTTATAGTTTCTCTGCCAATAAAGAAATACTGAGAAAAACATATGGTGGCAATCTGTTTCTTACCAAAAGGTGGCAGTGCTGTTTCCAATATTGAATCTAAATATTGATCACTTAGACTTGTTTCATAATAAGACTATAACACATATACATACAGTGTGTGTGTTTATATATATA
>NW_017306450.1:1447566-1478783 GCF_000935625.1 Nanorana parkeri | reverse complement strand
ATACTGTATATAAAGTTTTATTTTTACTGAAAATTTTTTATTTATTAAGTAACTAACACAAACTCAAACCTGCAATATTCTACATGCTTCACATACTAGTTGTGATAGTCTGATATTTCTTGCACAGAAGGAGAGGGTACTGTATGTAAGTAGCAGAGAGATTTGGCAAAATTCAGGCATTTTGTATATTACCTTTAACTTAACCCAGAGGTCTCATGACCTAATATGATCTGGGGGTACAACATACTCTGATCATGCATTTTCCATTATCTTTCTAATTAAAATCAGCTGGCCTAAATACACGTACTTACTTGGAAGGTTTTTGTAACAATTGATTCTTAGCAAGGCCAAGGGGATTATAACCTGAAATGAGCATGGAAAGTACAAGAGTATTTGTACTTTACGGAAAGGATCATGTTGGAGGGAGTTAGAAGGTGACAGAAAGAAAGTTTCACATCATATGCAGAGTTTCAGGCTTAAAATATGTGGTATCGTGCAACTTAAACAGCTAGGGTAAAGTAAGAGATGGTGAGCAAACTAGTGGCTTGTGACATAGAAAAATATATATGAAGGTTAAGGACTGTTACAATAACTATTTTTGGCGTAGTGACTTTTTAAAAGATACCTGTAGTGAGGAAGTACGCCATTGCTGACCTCTCCTGAACATACAATTTTTCTGCTAATCATGCTGATCCAGTGGCTTTAGTACTTTGTAGGACACTGACACTGCGGTTCAGGAGTTCAGACTTCACCCAGACTTACCTGATCTGCATGCTTGCTCCATGTCAGTGTCCTAACATACTGAACCCTGAGAGAGCCATGCAAATGGTATTTTCAGAAGGAGGTCATCAATGACAGCCTTCATATTTCCTCACTACTAGACATGTGCGATTCGTTTCGTTACGAATCGAAATTCGTACGAATTTTCCTGAAATTCCGAATTTCGGAGCATCCGAAATCCGAATGGCAGTTTCCGAATTATATCCGAAATACAAAATTCCGTTAACGAATTTCGGATCCGTATTTCTTTGAAACAGGAACTAATATTACCCCTGTAAATGAGGTTGAACAGCATGACAAGATTTTTTTTTAATCCGAGATACGGATCCGCTGCTGCTGATGCATTACAATACACAGTTACACACACACGCAGGAAATGCGAAATTCCGTTGATGTATTTTCGTTCCGTTACGAACATTCGTTATATTAAAGTTAAAAAGCAAAGTACATTTATATTGGAGTTGATGGTAGTTTTTTTTTTTTAAGTCCGAAATACGGAATTCGGAATACGGAATCCGTTAATGGAATTCGTATTTCGTTTTGGTTGACCAATCAGAGGTTCTCTTCTGCTGCTGAGAGTTGCATTACAAATACAGGCAGGAAATACGAAATTCCGTTGACGTATTTTCGTTCCATTACGAGCATTCGTTATATTGAAGGTAAAAAGCAAAGTACATTTATATTGGAGTTGATGGTAGTTTTTTTTTTTAAAGTCCGAAATACGGAATTCGGAATACGGAATCCGTTAACGGAATTCGTATTTCGTTTTGGTTGACCAATCAGAGGTTCTCTTCTGCTGCTGAGAGTTGCATTACAAATACAGGTAGGAAAATACGAAATTCCGTTGACGTATTTTCGTTCCGTTACGAACATTAGTTATATTGAAGGTAAAAAGCAAAGTACATTTATATTGGAGTTGATGGTAGTTTTTTTTTTTAAAGTCCGAAATATGGAATTCGGAATACGGAATCCGTTAACGGAATTCGTATTTCGGATAAAAAAACAACTACCACTCCAATATTAACAAAGGTATTTTGCTTTTTAACTTCATCATAACGAATGTTCGTAAAGTTACGAAAATATAACCGCCACTAACAAAAATTCGTATTTTGTACGAATCCGAATCCGAATTGAGTTCAGTTACGAAATACGAAATAACGGATATTCCGAAACGAAACAGAACAAATTTTTTGACGGCGCACAAGTCTACTCACTACAGGTTTCCCTAAATTACGCTGACAACAAACTAGATACAAAAAATTATTTGACGGTGTTATCTGTGTTAAAATCTGCGCTTTAGGGTATTCAAATAGAATACTGTTGCTAGAGACCATATATTTTAATGTTTTATAAAACAAAATAAATATGGATGCCATATTCTTTTAGAAATAGTCAGGGCCCAGACAATGTTACATTTATCTTGGCTAATATGTGGCTTCTGAAGCAGGCATGGAATACAGACTGAATAGATTTGTAGAGTTTTTATGGGACCAGGTATATTCTGTACTTTCATTAAGGTTACTCGAGTGTAATGGCTGTTTAAATGTCTGTCTAAAGTAGTATATAGTAGTATAAGTAGTGTTCACTTGTGTTCTTATGTTTTTGATTTTCAAGATAAAGTGATACTAGTAATGTAAAAATCAGAAACTGAACAGTATTTTTTCAGGCTTGTAGTATATGCAAAATGTCTTCAAGAAGACTGCCTGGGTGGTCAGGATGGTGAATGTTTGAGCTTTTTAGTTATTGTTTTGGTTTCTGTTACAGTACAACGAGGAGTTTTTCCAACTTCTGGGCTTGTCGGCCTCCTTCCGCCATCCATATTCTTGATGGTCCAGCTAAAATGAGAATCCAAATATGTACTAGACCGGAGGTCTCAGCAAAACCTCTGCAAAATATCCTGGTAATTGGGTTCAACTTCCTCCATTCTCTAATAGGATCTCTGCATAATATATTTTGAGCACCACATCTCAGGGGAGCTGGAAGTTACATTGTCTAACCAAGACTGTAGGTATGCTGTCTATGTAAAACATAATTTGATCCACTTGAGAGAGCAATGCTAAAAAAAGTTGTTTGGAGCCATTTTTCTTTAATACTTAGGTAGGATCCAAATTTTATGGTATGTTATCTTGGATCTGTTTTCAAGGTCTTCCATTTTGGATTCCAAGGCCTCAGTTCTGACTGAGTTTTGGTGAACACTCTGGCTTCCTCCAAGGCATCTGCTACCTCATCCATTTTCTTTTTAAAATCTATTTTATATATATATATATATACTGATTTTTCAAGATCTACACTGCCCATTTTCCTATATTTGTTGTGTGACCTCTGCTAACACTGCTGCTAGTTCCACTTAAAAGATACTCTGAAAGTAGGTCAGGACCAGAGCTAGATAATCCTGGGATGGGTTGAGAAAGCTAAGACTGATAGATAGAATGGGTGTAGAAAAAAGAGCCAGACAGATTGGATAGGTGGAGAAAGATGAGATGTCATATATAAAAACAGCAGACTGACAGAAGGGAAAGGTGGAGAAACATAAGACTGACAAAGGAGGATGCAGAGAAACATGAGACTGACAAATAAGATGAAATGACAAATGAACAGCAGAGAAAGTGTAAAAGGACAGGTGAAGTGGGCGAGGTAATGCTAGAATGACAGATGGTAAGGGCAGGGAAAAGAAGACCAACAAGACAGGCAAAGAAATATAAATCTCATTTGAGAGATGTAATTAAGCAAGTAAGAGGATTTGGAAGTGAATGACACAAGTGAGGACCTCTGAAAGAACAGGGCAAAAGATAACAAAATGCTGAAGGAGAAAATAAATGGATGGAAAGACTGAAAGATGTTTGAGGCATTGTAGTGGAACAAACCAGAAGGCAGATAAATATATAAACGTGCCTAGAGTTAATTTCTGATTTTAAATAACTAGCATCTTATGAAAACAATGCTTGAACTCTGAGGCAGAAAAGGTGATTTTCTGAAAAGGTGAATTATTTTCTTTCTGTGTTGATGGGATTAACATCCTATTCCCCTAAACATGGACTGCAATAAATAGGAAATAGTCATTTCTGACAGTAGTCATTTCTGCTAAGCTACCTATTAGACAGCTTAGCAGAAAGCGTGAATTGTCAGTGAGGTTCAACATGCCAGGGACTTGCACAATGAGCCAGAGATGAATATATGGTGGGTAAAGTATAATATGATGCAGTCTGTCATTAGCATTAACGTAACAGTCATTGTTTTTGGGAGTCTCCCCTCTTGCATTGTTGTTTTACCTGTTGATCCTGCCAGTAAGTCTGATATTTTTCAACATCCTTTAAAGTGACACTAAACTCAGAAGTTAAATCTTTAAAATACATTCAAGTACCATAACTATTAACAAAAATTTAGATTATTTGTGTATCACTCAGCTGTAGATCCTCAAATCATCGCTGAATTGGTGCTGACACTGTCCTTCCTTCTGGAGGGTGGCTACTTTTGTTCTACTACTTCTCTACTTCTACTACTACTAAACTGTTGTAAGTTAGTAAACTAAACGTGTGATTGTAGTCTATCATGGGAGACAGCTTGGAGCAGTGGCTACTTTACAACACACTCAGGGGTAATTGGAAACAAAAGTAGCCACCCTCCAGAATGAAGGACAGTATGAACTAAGAGATGATTTGAGGATCTACAGCTAAGTGACATTAAAGTCAAATTTATTTTTCCCTCCCCCCAATGTTATTTAAAGCACTTACCTTAAATGATGTCTCTTAATTTTTTCAGCCTTCTCTCCAGCGCTGCGGCAGGTCTCAAATCTAGCGCTGACTCCTCTGTCCTTGCTGGCACTTCCTGTCCCACAGTTTCTGCATGCGGGAGCACGCGTCCATATAAAAAAAATCAAAACTGCGCATGCGCCCGCCCCAAGATGCTTTGTGGCCACCCGAGCAGTTTCGGATTTTCCGACGGGAGCGCCCGGGCGAAGACAGGGGTGAGTTTAAACCCCTTTTAAAGCGTTTTCTTTTTTAAAACTTTTTGCATATGTCTACTGCTTCCTAGCAGTAGATATATGCAAACAAACCTGAGGATTTAGAAACCCTTTAAGGTAATTTAATGAATTTGTAAGAATTAACTCCTGAGTAGTGTCAACTTAGGAACTCCTTTAAGAGCTGATAGGAGAGTTGATTATAGGCAGCCCAAGGGAATATAAAGTTGCGAGAGAGACGACTCTGTACCATGGCAAAGAAAAGTTTAAAGTTCTATTTTGTGCCACTGTTAGGAAGGTAACATAAAAAGCCCAACATCTATTTCCCTGTATTTTTAAAATCTTTTCTTGAGTACCCTGAGCCCAGACTGTAACACACACAATATTTCCTTTAGGCCTTGCATTGTATCAGCTACGACTTGAAGCCCTTTACCAGTTCACCAGAGGATCAGGTTAGCAGAATAACTGCCCCTGTGGGAGTAAGCTGCACACCATCTCAATACCTTTTGCACCACCTTCTTCATTATAGAATTGGGCTGGTGTTTTAAGACTGGTGCTGTCGACTATATAACTCTTCCAGGAGTTACATTTTTCTCAGCACCTGGCTACATTGCATTGAAATGATCAGGGGATGCACAGTGCCAATGCACTGTATACTAATTTACAGAAGAATTTGGCAGAAGAGATTTTACGAGTCTCTTTTGGGATAAAATCCAACCTCCTAACAGTGTTGTATTTTTGGACTTTAGTTATGCTTTAAAGCATCCGCCTGATGCAGGACATTTGAGCATAACTGGCGGAGGTGACATGCTTATTGACCCCCCAGCTATAAATGACACCATCCTGAATGCTTTCTGCGCTTAGCTGTTTTTAAAAAAAAAGTGTAATTATTAAAAGTACTTGAAAAAAGTCCCAGATCAGGCAAATTTCAAGCAGAGACGATTTCTGGTTATTCACTTATTTCTTATTAGAAGTGCCCAAGTGCCTCCCAGAATTACAGGTAATCTTTCTTATCGGTCCCATTAAACCTTTGCAACCATAGATGTGTCACTTTTGTGGAACTAACAGGACCAGCATTTTCTCTTTTATAACAGTACCTGTCTGTATTGCCTCACAGCTACCAATTCAATTTAACAGGTAACAACTTTTATTTGCAGGAGCAGGTCTAAATCTGGTGTCAATATACATTTTATGAGGAATTGATAAATTAGGTACCCTGTTATGTTATATAGTTGCATAGATAAAGAGTCTCTAAATAACTGTTAAAGAAAGAAGGAAAAAAAAAACGATCCCACTATATGGATTTTAAGTAATTGCGTTAATAATTATGCATGTATTATATCTGGGGAAATTTTTTTCCATCTTCCATTCTTTATGGCAGCACATCTATGTTTTTTCAGTGACAATGCTCCCTTCACGCTTCAGTGGTGGTAGCTATAGGTAAGGTCACAAATCCACCAGGTGCCTGAATGTTGCCCCGATCAGGAGCAATTAAAGTGCAAGTACAAATTGTCAACCAAAGGTTAGTTATTTCATAGCCAATTACCCAAACAGCTTCACCCCACTTTGAACTGCTTGTGAAGTAAGGACATCTTTGCATCTGCTCTCTCAATGGATTCCCTGTAGCTTTCCTCTTCCCTTCTATTCATCTATTTTCTAAAGTACTTACTGCACCCACCTGCTTTTCACCATTTAACTCTTTCACTCGTGGAGATGAAAGTCGGACATTTGCATCAAACGCCATCCCAGTGTCGCCCATTATAAAGTCTATTTTTTTCCCTATAATATGCCCACTGAGTTCCATTTATTCTTTGAAAAGTGTGACATTTAAAATTGCTATGCACACAATAAAAACTGTTTACATGTTTATAATGCATTGTGTGATGATAATAATAGTTACTATCCATTCTGTGATGGCAGATTTATAAAGAACGGCAAACAATGCATTTTCTGAAGTGTGTCTGGGCCTGAATGGGTCATATTTGTATCCTCTGCTAAATAATAGAATAATGCCATTGTTAAGCAGATATGAGATGCTATTTGTTTAACTGTTTTGAAATGTAATCCATTCCCTGCAATGATTTACCACTTAATGTAAAATAGTTAATAATATATGCCAGAACTAGTTACAGCACATTACAGTTTTTTTATTTTATATATACATATTTATTTATTTATTTATTTTTATAGTGCCCAAATAATTTCAGAACATCTTATGTAGTGCATACAATTTGTTTCTGTCAGTCCTTGTCAAAATAGAGATTACAGTCCAACGTCAACTACCAGACTAAGCTTGGCCATAGATGGGTAGATGTCTTACTGAGAAGGATGGGCATAGAGACACCTATCCATCCTTGAACTCTCCAGGTTGTAGTACATTGCATTTTGTATGAAGCACATGTACTGGATAAAATGTAAGGATCAACCTCACTGGACAAAGGTTTTCCAGCATGATAGAAGGGCTGTGCTTGCAGTGGCAAGCACTTTTGGTTCTCACATTGGACCATGTGTGGCGCAAACCTTACATAAACACTAGGATCTACTTGGATGTAAGCAAATAATCTACCATCATATTTTTGGGAGGATATATAGCGACCATGCAATTTCTGTGAAAATAGTGCCTGATGTGGGAATTGTATCCAGGATCCCTGTGCTGCAAGTGAAGCATGCTGATCACTGTGCTGCCCACTATGCACTATACAGCTCTGCAAATATAAGTGCATAATGTTAGCCTGAAAAAACGCCACTCAAAGTTTCACTTCATTTTAACCCCTTAGTGACACAGCTTCAGAATTTTTTTAGTTCCTGGGGACCGGAGCAATTTTGTCATTTTAGCAATGTGTTTGTTTAACCATAATTTCCATCTTCTTCATTCATTGCACCTGCACATATTATATACCGTTTTTTAAAGGACAAAATGGGCTTTAATTGGATGTGACATATGCATATATAAAAAATAATTTTATATAAAAATTTAAAAAATGCAAAATAAAATTCTTCACAGTTTTTGCAATATTAATTTGTACATAATTAGTTTAGCTAGCAGAAAGTAATTAATAATACATTATTTTATTTGTCCTGATTTATAGGGTATATCATATGTCTGGAATTTCAGTTTATTATTGGAGTTACAGGTCACAGAATACCAGGAGGGAAATACAATGTTAGTGTGGAACAATTTTAGAATGTGGTATATTAGTCTCCTAACTTTAATAGACTCCTCCGTGCTATATTTTCCTATCAATTTTTATTAATTTTTTTTTTTTCCTTTATAACTTTTTTCCTTTTCTTTGAAACTTTATAAAACTGTTTTCAAATACTAGGGGGCACTAATTGGTTAATTTTTTTTATTCACAGGGGCTTTTGATACAAACAGGGTTATTCACTAAAGGGGGAAGAGTTTGGAAAAGGCAGGAGAAGTGAACAATCTAGGAACAATGTAGCTGATTTGAAAAGTTCTACAATTCAGCTCACTTTCCAGTTCAGCTATGTTGTCCTAGATCAGGGGTAGCCAAATTCCGGCCCTCCAGCTGTGGTGAAACTAGAAATCCCATGATGCATCTCTCCCCGGGAGTCATGTCTGTGGCTGTGAGAAGCTTGCAATGCCTCATGGGATTTGTAGTTCCACCACAGCTGGAGGGCCGGAGTTTGGCTACCCCTGTCCTAGATTGTTCACTTCTCCAACCTCTTCATCCTTTAGTAATTAACCCTGTTAGTATTTTGAGGAGATACTGCATTCTCCTTAGAGATACTTTGTATCACTTTGTAGCACACTGATCCGGCTTCCAGCTGATCCGGCTTCCTGAGCTGCAAGCCAGATCATTGATTGTAACAGCACTGTAAACACTGCAATTGCAATTGTGAACCCAGAAGCAGCACAAACCCCATGAGCTCTGGTCCCGCCATGGACCAGCACTAATTTTCCTGCATGACAGGATTATTCAGTCACCGGTCTTTACGTTTTTAAAAGATTCTGACAAAATAATGCCATCATCGGTCCAGAAGGGGTTAACAAAGTTGTGACTTATAAATATATAATAAATATACAACAAACAAACAACTAAATAAACAGATTAAATACATGGTCTTGCTTTCTAAAGGAGTTATATTTGTGGCTATTACGTTTTGAGATGTAAATAGCTCTGCCACAAAGCACAGTCCTTTCTGGCATGGCAGCAGACCTGCTTTCTCACTGCTACAGTCAAGTAATACTTACAGGTCTTGTCTCTCCCCCAGTCTGTGACTGAACAGTAAAAAGAGAGGAAGCAGACTGATGAGCTCATCTCTCTTTCACTCTGCTCCTATCATATATGTTTCTTGTTAGCAAATGAGTACTATAGCACAGCTGATTGGCTCCTTGAGCTGCTTCTAAATCACAGTTTGAGCTCTGCTGTACTGGAACTGCACAAGACTGACACCAAGTCAATTTCAGGTACTTCAACTGCATTAATTTAAAGAAAAATGAATGATGTATGAGTGAAGCTATATTAATGTGTCTTTTTATTCTGCCTGAATTTCAGCTTTAATATTAATATTTATATGGAGGTTTTACATCTGCATTAAAAAAAACGTATTTAGGGCTTTTGTAGGCAAACGTTTGCTTGTGTCTGAGCTTGCTTGCTTCTCCATTCAAATCAATGTCAATGCAAGCACAACTGAAAGCAACATAATGCAACTTAGAAGCACCTGCAAGCATTTTGCATCTAACTTGTTTGTCAGTCTAATGCCCATGTAAAGGCACCAAACTTACAGATCCAAACTTTCATTCTGGAGTATGGCAGCAGTGACTTTCAATTACCAGGACACACTAATTTTGCGGTAGTGAAGATGTATGCATTTTTCACAGTAAATAATATCACAGCCTGTGGCCGTGACATATACATCATTTTGTACACTGATCCTTATGCCCAAATACAGTATGGATTTTCCATTCTTCACTGAACTGGTTCATGTGGTAATAAATAGAATTAACTTTATCAATATTTTTTTGAGTTTAAAGAACATCTGTGATTTGACCATGTAGGACAAAGCAACAGGTTTATTTAACATTTCCCCCATCTCCGGCGTATATTACTCTACTACTGACGTTAGCCGCACTGCCCCACCTCTCCGTTCAGCTCAGATAAATGAAATAAATATTTGGTAGTTCCCGCTATGGATGACATGTGACTCACTATGGGGTTTATTCACGAAGAAGCAGAAGGATCCAGCCGTAGCTTCAGTTGAACTGAAGAGCTGCTGTACGGGCTATTCACTTCAGCCCGTACAGCAGCCGAAGGTGGCCAAGTGGCCCAGCCGAGTCAAAGGCATTTGCTTCAGCTCGACTGAGCCAAAGTGACAGCCGAAGCAGGGAGAACGGCCTGCCGAAGGCTGGCCATATGCCCCACAAATGACAGCTTGGCGGAGCCAGCTGTGATCTCACACCTGGCTCCGCCCAGTTGTAATGACAGATCAGCATCCCCAAATGACCTGGGGATGCTGATCTGTCATTAAACAATAACAACTGGGTGGAGCTGGCCAGCGCGTCATGGCCAGCTCCGTCCAGGTGTTATTCATTGGCTGGGACCTCCTAGAAGACTCTAGCAGGTGTCAGCCAATAGGAAACAGTTGGGTGGAGCTAGCTGTCACTGCTTGCTCCACCCAATTATTTTTTTATAATTTTTTTTCTTTTTTAAAATATGTTTTTCTTTTTTAATTTTACTATTTGTTTACATTGAAAAAATATTGTTTCAACCTTTTTTTTAAACTCTTTTCACTGATTTTCTATCTGAGCCGAATGCCGCTCAGCGGCAGCGGCATTTGGCGGTTTACTCACTGCCGTTCCGCCCCTATGAGCGTGTGAGCTGCCGGAGCTTCGGCTCAGCTGATCCAGATGTTGGATCGGCTGAGTTGAAATCCTTCTGCACCTTCTGCAGAGCATTCTGAAGGCAGCCGTACAGAGCCGATGTACGGCTGATCGTACAAGCCAGAAGTAAATAACCGAACAGCGTTGGCTGTACATGTGTATGTATATGAGTTTTGGGAGATTTGTACAGGTACTTTATTCTCTAAAATGTATTAGATAAGATTTGTTGATGTGATTTTGTAAAGTGATTGTGTAAATTATTATGCACACCCTAATTGTTTTTAGTGAAAAATAATATAAGTGGAGCAAAGTTTTTTTCATTATTAGTATATGGATTTAACCTAGTTACAGGAGCATGTCAGCAAAAATGGATACATTAGCGTTTAGATATCAGAAAATTACATCACCTGACGGTTTCTTAAAATTCTGAGAGCCCATTTAATGCCATTTAGTAACATAGTATGTGTTACTGCAATGCATTTCAAATAATTTTTAATGCACTTAAGGCACTTGTGTTGTAGTGCGTCACACCACACGGTAGTGCAATATGGTGTACTGCATTACAAAAAAATGGTCAGGTAGGATTTTTAGCATGTCAGGGTGCTGGCATCTCATTCAGTTCAATGAGCTGCCTTAATGCAAGGCACATTAACAAGCTACATACCACGCAGGAGTAAATGGGCACTAAAAGGCACCCTCTGCACTTAAGTTCCCAGGTCTGTGTGTCGGCCACGACTATTGAGATTACTCTCTCCATTGGAATTTTAATTTATTTTATATTATCGAGAATGCAACATAAGAAGTCAGAAGACTTGGGTGGGCTGGAAATCTAAGGTGAACTTGAACGAAGCCAGGAACAATGAAAGGGAGATCTTGCTAATGAAGCTCACAAGAGATACAGTATATTGAGCCAGCAGGTGAATCAACGCACCAGATTCCACCTATCATTAAAATATTACTTTTGTGTGGCGTGCCCCATTTATGGGTTTTCTGCATTGTAGGCGACTATGAATCAGTGTAAATTAGGAAAAGACTGGAACCATGTTGGTGGAACTGGTAAATGATGGTAACCATAGCAAAGTATATTATTAATTTATTTTCTAATTAGGTCCAATCATTTTTTTATCGCAGGTTGATAATATTCCCTGTATAAGGTAGCAGTGAAATCTCACTTTTTTTCATCAGCAGGTTTCAAATTAGCAGTGACCAAATTAATTTCCATCTGAAGCCCTTTTAATTGTCTGCATGAAGGGAGCTTCGAGTTCTAGAGGACAGATGTCCACACCACAGACACAACTATCACAAAAAAACTAATTGGAACCCTGGCAAGCAGTGCCGGTGCTGAAGCCAAGGATTTATTATGCATAAGACATAAAGCATGCTCTTTACCCTAGAGGTGGTCATCCCAACACAGCTAAGTGTGCAGCAGGATAATACATAACTCATCCTGTCAACAAATGTCAAGTGACCGGTCACAGGAAATAAGGAGAGTGTCGGCTTCTTTCATGCCTTTACCTTTCCCTTTTGCACTTGAAAGATTTAGATCATTATTATTAGTGTAAGTAGTCAAATGTAACCATCTAATGGCCTATACAAGAAACCTGTGCCCTCTTTTATATTCGTTTTTACATTCTTAAATGACTATTCCTAAACACATTGCATATAGTATTATAAAAACCTTTATTATGTATAAAAGTTGCAATAATAGTACTGTGCAATAATTAATATTTATAAGAAAATGTTATTTTATAATAACTATATTTATATACATAATGAATACATTTAGCAGTTGTGGTAGTACCAGTTGTATATACAAATATAAGAAATTATTTTTATTTGTGTTGGACTGTGGCTGAGCAGTAAATAGTTAAACACAATAAATGAAAAAAATTATCATGAAATTATTTTATTTTTAAATAATGAATGTAAATACCTAATTGAAAAGCAAGTTATTTTAAAGAGGAAATTGCTGAAATCACATTATAAAACCAATTATCATGTAAACTTCCTATTCTGCACAATGGCAGAGAAGTTATCTATATTTTGGGACCTGACTACCTGAAAAATGTTATAGCTGGACCCATCCCTCCATAGAATCATCGCAGAGAACTGAGAACAGGGAGCTTCTAATGTACCGAGGCAGCTGACATAGTTTTCCACTGGTTCGGACCTACTGTTATGAATTATAATGCTTATACCAATGCTAATGGCTAAGTCATAAAATTGGAGAAAGGAAAAGGAACACAAAAGTGGAACTGTTGAAACCATATATTTTAAAATAAAAATGTTTTTAAACTAGCCGTTACATGCAACTCCACTTTTGTTCTATTGTTTTCTCCAGTTTTAATGAGTCACCTCTAATGTAATGAAGATTAAGAGTAGGTGTACATTTTGCCATTTTTTTTAAAATTCTTTAACATGCATAACTGTTAGATACATGAGGAAGCCACATACAGTAACTCTCCTTTTTTTTCTTTAAATGATTTGTTTTTCTGAAATTGCACCAATGAACATTAATAAGAAGGGCATATTTATAAAACCATGTGTAAATGTTTGGTGAAATGTTTGGTAAGTGTCACATTCACTTACTTATAATTATGCCCCTATGTATTTTTATAGAACATCTGAAAGCAAGAATAAGGTATTTTTTCCTTTTGAGGAACATTGCTGAATAAAGTAGCTCTATTGCACCATGTAATTTGTTTATTATCATGTTAGGCACTGTTTATTCTATTGTCCTGACTTTTATTAAGCCAGCATAATGTTTAATTTAGTTTATGTGCATATTTCACCTGTTTAGATACTAGCAAGTAGTTATATTAAAAAAAAAAAGTTAAATCATGTTTTTTAGTAAACTGAGAAACAATTAACAATATTTCCTTTCCACCTTTCTAAAGCTGCAAAAGCTTACAAAGCTGGATTAATCATAATATTATTATCATGAAAAATGCAATGGTTTATTTTTGGCATAGATCAGTGGCAAAATATATATTGATGGATCACCATTATTCTGCCACAAGATGGCACTCTACGATGAGCTTTTCGGTCAGTATATCCACTCCATAGGATTTTTTTCTCACAAATTTTTCAAATGACAACTACCCAGGTAGCTTGGGTGACATTTGCTCCCCATTATGATACGCACTAATTAATCATTAGTGATCCCAGATGCATACCAGCTACAAATCCTATGCAATGGTTTATCTCAGCAGGCTCTTGCAATATTGATACAAATAAAATAACATACATTTCTTAGGCTGGACTAACTGATTTTTAACTAGCTTTATAAACAAAAACAATTATTACTGAAGTCCAGGAGGTGACAAATGACAAATATATAGGACCTTAAGCATACCTTATACGCACTGGAAAAGCCATTTTTGTGAACTTAACCAAGATACATCTGTCATGTCATTATAGACTTATATTATTACTTAGTGATTTAGGAACATGAAACCGCTCCATTATCAAAATTTAAGTAACTTTAAATCTAAACTCCAGTCGGCATGTAATAATAAGTATTGTGTGGCATCCCCCCAAATAGTAAGAGGGGTATAAAGCAGGGGACTTGCCTTACTCCTCGCTTAAGCACTCTCCTACACTCTCCTTGCGCATTGTACATATTGAGATTAGCGAAGGTGACTGCAGCAAAACTGGAGCAGCTTCTTGGGGCTGGTCATCGGGCGGGGGGAGCCTACAGGAGTGAGAAATGAGATGAAGAGATAATTAAGCTAAATATGAAATACTCTGGCTTCTCTAGACCCCTTCATGTAGGTCCAAAACCTACTCATAAGCAACAGGTAAACCACTGTTCCACTGTAATGATTCAGCTCAAAGACCAAAGGGAGCCTGCAAGTGAAGTGGTCTCATAACCAACATAAAAATGACATTTTATTAAAATTAATTTCGATTATTTCATGTTACACACTGATTTCTGTAAATACAGAAATGACAATGAAATTAGAACATGAACTAGTATGGTATTGCATTTTTAACCTGGGATTATTGCCTCCATATTTGGCACAGCTGCTGCTATTGGGTGATGTTAATACTATGTTATTAGAGTCACATTGTTCCATGATACAAAACATATCAGTTCAACTTATTAATCATTAATAAAGGTGAAATTATACAACTATTTCCTATTTTCTTAATGAATAGCTAGAATTAGAAATCACATCTATGGCCCTTGCAGGGTTAAGGTGGCCCCAGTTTACATCTCCAAAAATAATTGATTGGGATTGCAACCGTTATGCTGGCAATTACATTTTAGACAGTTTTAAAATGTGCACAGCCCATTTAACTAAGACATCTGTGGATTGCTGAAAGGGGTGGGGTAAAATGTGAACCTAAATAATTCGGGGGTTGCCTCTTATGAATGGATCACAGTTGAAGAAGTTTGAAACTTTGGGTTTATCACTCAGGGGTCTATTCACAAAGCTGCCGAGGGCAGCTGAGCCGCTCGGCAATGATCGGGAGCTGTACGGGCTATTGTGAATAGCCCGTACATCACCCCCTCGGTTCTACTGAACCGAAGGGGTCCTGGGGCCAAAGCTAGCCGAAGGATCGGCCGAAGCTACGACCAGATCCTTCGGCAGCTTCGTGAATAGACCCCTCAGTATTCCTATGGTTCTATTAAGACCCTCAGCAATAAGTGTCCTCTTCCTGTCACAGCTGTTTCATGGCCAGCTGCTGTTTTTGACAGGCTTTATTTCTGCTCTAAACTTTTTAGACTGTCTTTTTATGTTTATTATTTGCTCCTTTGATATTTTTCTCTCCCACACACATATTCTTCTTTTCTGTATGTGTGTCTTGCACTGCAGTGGCCCATTGCCTCTGCTGACTGAATCACTTCACTATTCTACAGTCTGTCTCTGAAAGACTATTTATTTATTTATTATTGGTATTTATACAGTGCCAACAATTTACATAGCACTTTACATAGTTACACATTCACATCAGTCTCTGCCCTCAGTTAGCTTACAATCTAAGGTCACATCCATACATACGGTGGCCAATTTAGACAGGAGCCAATTAACCTACCAGCATGTCTTTGGAGTGTCGGAGGAAACTGGAGTACCTGGAGGAAACTCTAGCACAGGGAGAATATGCACACTCCTTGCAGATAGTGACCTGGCCAGGATTTAAACCCAGGGACCCCCAGCACTGCAAGGCAGAAGCGCTAACCACCCTGCCACTGTTCTGTCCATGAATGAAAGCTGAAATGCTAAGGAATTTAATGAAGTCATATGGTACTATGTGCAAAAATGTTTAGTTTCCTAATCTGTATTGAGATTGTACTCTATCACAGGAGTGAGCTTGGAGCAGTGACTACTTTACAACACACACAGTGACCATGGGGAACAATAGTAGCCACCCTCCGGAACGAAGGACAGTGTCAGCACCAATTCAGAGATGATTTGAGGATCTACAGCTGAGTAATACACAAATAAGTAAAATGTTTGGTAATAGGGTGCTTTTTAAGATTTTTAAGATTTAACTCATGGGTTTAGTGTCACCTTAAGTAAATCTTTACCTAATAAAAAATATGGCTAGTAGGAAGGCTTTCTCTGCAATAATAGCTTATTACCTGCCTGCTAGCAAACTTAGACTATAGACTGAGGTGCACATGTGCAGCTTACTGTACAATCTGTGCATGCCTTGGTGCCAGGATGACTCAACTCCCATGAGCATGCACAGATGTTACAGCATCATGGGCCAGCCAGTCAAGATGGCCAAAGACACCAAACCCAAAAATAAACTGGGAAATGTCAGCAGCGATGAGAGAGCTACCAGAGGTAAGTTTAGTTAAGCTTCCTCTTGCAGTCCTTGTACAGCAGCGCTCAAACTGAGGGAGAGAGAAGGAGCACAAGTAGCCAATCAAACTGCAAGATATAGGTGGCAAGCGACAAAGAGATAATCTGATCAGTCTGCTGCTTTCCTTTTTACTTTCCAGTCTCCTTTCTTGCCAGGAAGGGCTGTGTGGTGTGGTAGAGCTGTGTAAAGTGCAGAACTGGATGGGGAGGTATACAAATCCTTTGGTAGGTAAAGCACCTCCCATAAATGTATTTCATCTGTTTATTTAGCTATTTTGTCTGGAGTTAAGTGCAACCCATAATACTTCAGATTACATTTAGATCCACAGAGCTCAGCTTGGCTTGATATATATATTTATCTGTAAGTTATATTACTGTGGCATTGACAGATTTGTCATTAGTTCATAATGAATCGATAATGGCATCCACTAATAAAGCACAACTAAATTTACTGCCTGGGAAGGACGCCGCCATCTTAGCCTTTATTTCGATTTGCAGTTGTCATGGTGCTGCACACATGACTAGCTATGACAACAGCCATTGGAGGGCTTGAAAGTTTGGTTGAGAGCTGACATAAGCTCACTAGCAACTGTGACATTTATCAGCAGAGGCATGCCTTGAAGGAGCATACACTGTGTGTTCACTAGTAG
Organism: Nanorana parkeri; assembly: GCF_000935625.1. Classification (NCBI taxonomy): domain Eukaryota; kingdom Metazoa; phylum Chordata; class Amphibia; order Anura; family Dicroglossidae; genus Nanorana; species Nanorana parkeri. Next base: position 1,461,734 of record NW_017306450.1, on the reverse strand, counting down.
GCAGAATGTAAATTCAAGCACCACAGAAAACACAATTGGTATATTTGATTAAGGATGTAATAACATTTATTGAACATTTCTAACTTGAGCTTTCTTTTGGGAAACAGTTAAATTGCTGGGTTTAGTTCCTCTTTAGGTACTGGTAACACTATGGTGGTCTTTGACAAATGGTTTAATAGAAATACTGGCTCTCACCTTAGTTGTTGTTGTTGTCTGAAGCAGTTGATTTTTCCTTGTCACCTACTGCATTGAGTACTTTGCTAAATTATACTGTTTGGCAGGGAATTCAAGTATAATATGATATTTTTATTATTATTAATACTATTATATTCTTAAAGTGACTGTTCATCTCTAATATGTGAGTAAGAACCACAAACTGAGAACTGCTGGTGAGTTACAGTTCAAACATTAACTGCAATGCAAGGCTTCAATAGCGCTGCACATTGCATTCACCTGATAGTCATTGTCTTACTATATACTGCTTGTAAATTCCAGAAAATGTGGCAAGTTTCCAAAATTATGTGAGAACTTGAGTGGATTTGGAGCATCTCCGTTCTCCTTCATTAACTCTTTATAATCCCACAACAGGGAGTGTCACAGTTGATGCATCCAGAAGTCTATGGGCTGCTGGCTTACTCTCCCATGTTGTAGCCATCTGCTGCTAGCACATCTCTAAATGAACATTGACACTGCAGGAGCACAGGATTATTCAGTCATGTTAAAGGCTCATATATCCTTCATCTCATAATCTTGTCCTTCAGTGCTTTAAAGGGCAGGTAAATTATCTATTGAAGACATCCAATATATCCTAAGAAAATTATCTGTTTATAAATCAGTTCCCGAGAAATAATGGAGCGTCTTTGCCTTCATCTTATATTGGCCATGTTTAGAGCAATTCAGAGCTCCCCCCAAAAAATGGGGTGTTTAATTTTTAATTATGGTATCTCAGCATAGTAACATCAATGTAGCATTCATGTAGCAGGCAAAGTCTAAACCGATGCATTGTGGCAGTTGTATAATCAATGCAGGCCACTGAAACATCAGATAAGATTCATACATATGGAACAGGATGTATTGATCCGTGTGGTAGCAGCTTAGCAGACTGAATCTGTGTAGATACATTTGTCTATAGACAGAGAGAAGGATACAGAGAGCGACAGAGATAGATAGATAGATAGATAGATAGATTGATAGATAGATAGATAGATAGATAGATAGATAGATAGATAGATAGATAGATAGATAGATAGATAGACTACTGTAGACTAAAGATGTGTGTCTGTGGAAATAAATTTGGAGAGTAAAGATATCTTCCTAGACACACTTTTGATAGGTAATAAAATTTTATGTTGAAATGTTTCATATATAGTATGTATGCGGAAATATTTTGAGATATAACACAAGTAATATATCAGTGGATTTTCTTTAAGGAGTTACAATACAACAGATACCATTTCTTTTTTACTATTATTCATTGTATTTTGTTATAGAATTATGTTACCATGATTATTATTTGGTATGTTCCAAAAGCCCTTTGTCTGGTGGAATCCTGAAAATTCACTGAATTTCCCCTCTCTGGCAATATTCGGACATTTGGTGTGGCTCTGCCTCAGTACATTGGAAGATCAAAAGGAGAACTACCACTGAGAGGGCTGCTGGCTGCAGTAAGAAAACCAATCTCCATAAAGAAGTGAGATTAGATGAAGATTTGAAAGGCTTCCACAAGGTCAAGCGGTAAAGCGCCTCTGATTTGAAATTTTATTCATTATCTTCGGTCTTTTGATGAGCTTCTTTGGTGCTGTAGCAACAAGAAATGAACCCCAAGTGTTAATTTTCATTACCCTATCAGAAGACCACAGTAAACACATAAATAAAAAAACCTTCTCAAGAGTGTGTGTCATGTGCATCAAGAATTAATATGCATGTATAATTTTATTTCCTCAATTATCTTTCCGTTTGCAAGTGGATGAGTTATGTAATCTTAGTGGTATGCTGTTTTCACCGTACTTCTACTGACCTATAGAGGTAGATAGATCTTGTTTTCATGGAGAACAATCCCAGTAAAATTCTAATTAACAATGCAAATAAATTACATAAATAAATACATAAATTATCACTTTATAAGTCATCTCCACAAACAATTCATCTCCACACAGTTACCTCCTCATGTATCACTTGCCCCTCCCTTTTTGATTGTAAGCCCTCACGGGCAGGGCCCTCCTTGCCATCTTGTCTTGAATTGTATTGTGATGTCTTTGTTATATTGTAAAGAGCTCCGCAACTGTTGGCGCTATATAAATCCTGTATAATAATAATATTAAAACATAGGGTGATGACATGTTGTGCAACGCTTCACATACAGTAGTCCTTTCTTCACCATTAAGGATGAGCCCTTCCCCATAAACATACACTCTAGTCAAAATGTTAAATACATATATATGTAAACTCAATCACAAAAATCCCACATAATATTTAACATGTTAATGTTAAAGACATTTTACATGTTTATTTAAAATGTGAATATTTCATTGAATATCACCTAGTTAACCTTCCATGGAGGTCATTGTTCAAAGACCTCCTGTAATTGCATGACAATGCTTTGTTACCCCCTGTGTTGCCACCAGGTGCTTCGGGTGGAGACTGTAAGTTGCCATGTTGACACTTAATGCAGGTCATGTTCCTCCAATGTGACCATCAGTAAGCCTGTCTTAAGGAAGAACTTCAGGTAAACAAATAACTTACCAAAGTTAGTTAAGTGCTTGTTTTGTCTAGGGTATAAAGCTGTATTACTCACCTGATCCCCGGTCCCGCTGGCTCCCTCTGGGCTTCTAGACTCCTTCACTCTAGTGGTCTAAGCACCACTGACATCATCACATCCTATGCAGATCCATTGACCAGCATTAGACATGAGGATGCTGAGGGACATTCCATAGATGGATTAGAGGGGGAGAGAGGCGAGCGCTGACAGATGAGTAATACAGTTTATGAACCCCCTAGGTAAGTTTTTTCTTTACCCAGAGTTCTTCTTTAGGCAACTGCTGCAAGGGCAAGTGAGTGCAGACAGGACATGGCTGCAAAGATCCTGAAGGAATTCAGCAGCTCTAAGATGCAGGCAAGGGTAAAAATGGCAAAATTTTATTTTCTAAAAGAAAAAAAATATATATGTCAATTGTTGATATTTAACATTGCCATCCTCTCAATGTCCTCCAGCTAGGGTTTACACTTACCTTGGACAGAGCCTACTTACTTAGAGCTGTAGTCTTTTATCCAGAAAGAGCCTAATCAGGCCACCCCACTGCTTTAAATGACCTAATTGCCAGTAATCTGATGTTCTGCAAAGATTTGTAGCTAAGACATGAAATATCAGGCTCTGCTTTATCAGTCTTATCCACTATAGGCTGTTTACTCTCTCTCACACAGGCAGAATCATACGAATGTTCTGTGTTATTACCTATATGGTTATAGCCTTCAAGTATCAAAAAATTGATAAATGTTTCATGTTCTTGCCATGCTTAACAGTCAATCAACATACCTTGATTTTTTTGGCATCGGTTTAAACAATAAATAAAGGAAGCTGATTGCTTGCTATAGCCAATAAACAATGTTAGTTTTAAATAATAAATGAATGCATTTATGTTTCACTTGCCCCTCCCTTCTAGATTGTAAGCTCTTGCAGGCAGGGCCCTCCTAAACATCTTGTTTTGAATAGTATCATAAATGTTATGTCTTCCTTATATCGTAAAGCAATATAAAGCCTGTAGTCACACTGCAAGGGTTTAGAATAATTATGCCCAGAGTTCATCTTTAAATCTGCCAAAGATAAGCTGCATCAACACATACAAGAAAGGAATGGAGATCACTCTTCTCTAACACACAAGTGACCTGCATGTATCCTTTACTGGTCCTAAGCAGGGCTGAGTGGAGCCATTTTGGAAAAATTGATTGCACTGCACAATTATGATTTTGCTTTTTGAGCTGCTAAGACTAAATGTGCTTTAATAAATCTGATTCTTTAAAAAAAAAAAAAAAGAGTAGTTTAGTTTATTCCATCTAGAGTTCTTTGAATTAGCCTTTTAGTTTTTTCTTTTAGATTCATCAACCCCTTTGGCTAGAGGAATCTAAGAGGTAGCTGCTGTCTTGCCAGTGACCCCTCACAGTAGTTTGAGCTTAGCTGCTGAATACCTTCACTCAACAGATACTAGCAACAAGAAACTGAAAAGTGAAAGACTTGCAGCACAGGGTAGCTTGATGGAGGGGATGAGGCTTGAGGCTGTGAATGTGGTGGAGGCATGAGGTGATTGCTGCAGAGGGGCTGAGACTGCGGGTGCAGTGGAGCTAAAACTACATGTGCAGCTAAGGGTGTGACTGTGGATGCAATGGAGGTGCAGCGATGCAGCGAAGACTGCATGTACAGTGGACATGGAGGCACTATGCAGGCTTTGGGTGCAGAGGAATCACAGCAAAGGTGGAGTGGAGGTGCAGTGGAGTTTGACACTGTGGATACAGTGGAGGTTTAGATTATGGATGTAGCAGAGACTGTGAGTGCAATGGAAGCAAAGTAGAAGCTGCAGGTGCAATAGAGGGGCCAAGGAGGCTGCAAGTGCAGAGGAGACACAGTGGAGGCTGTGAATGCAGTGGAGGAGCAGCTGAGACTGTGTGTGCAGCAGAGGTAGAGAATGTGGATACAGTGGAGGTTTAGACTCTGGATTCTTCAAGGACTGTGGTTGTCGCAGAGGTCAGGTCTGTGGGCAGTGTGACACACCGAAACTTCAGGGGCACAGGGGGATGAACTTTAAAATTCTTTTAACCAAGAATATATTTCACTTTGTGGCACATTGATAATAAATATTATATTCTTATATTGTCAAGAAATTAAATAGGTCATACCTTTACTTTCAGGAATTAGCACCTGACATTACGCTTTTCATAAATACACACAGTCTCAGTATTAAAGAAGATTATTAATCTTAATAGGGTAGAGTGTTAAGGGATAACCAGCACATAAAACTCAATATTAAATGTGAACTCAGATCTACTGCCTACTTTGTGACTGGTGTTTTACCAATGGGCCAAATAATCCTTAACCGGCATTGAAAATTTCACAATTATTGGCCCCACATGGAGACATCTGGCAAAATTCTAGATTTTAAAAAGATGATGAGATATGGCTGGTAGGTGTTGAGACACATACATAGGTAGGTGTTAGAGACTCGGCTGTTCTCCTGTCTTTCGTGGGGCACAGACTCCTGATGACTTCTGAGTCCAATATAATAGTGCTCTTGGAAAATGGGGGTTTGGTGCTGGAATGCATTACACTCCAACTCTGATTATAGCTTGTAGGCTTTCCAGATGTTTTACCAATTATTCTCAATTAGGCAGGATTGTCAAATAGTAGATGCGGGCTAACTAACAGGAGATGTTAATACATTGATAAGGAGAGGCCCCCTTCTTTCCAACTAGTTCAGGATCTGCAGCCCCAATTATACAACATGGGAAAGTTAAAAGAATAAATGAATGAGCTGTGTTCACCATTCCTAACACCTTCATGATTGTACCCATTGAAAAAGCTTAATGTGAACCTAGAGTCAAAACCTCTAATTTTGGGTAGAGTGGTGAGAGATTAGACAACTGTCAAGCTTTTAGTGCTGCCTGTGCCCCCCTGGGGAGATACCTTCTCTCTGTTTGTCCTGGTGACACAGTCATTGAAACTGAACCCGGAGTTGTCACCAGAACAGGAATAGAGGGGAAAGAACCTTGGAGAGATTTCTCGTCACCAGAACAGGAATAGAGGGGAAAGAACCTTGGAGAGATTTCTCCTCACTTCCTGTTGTGAACAGAGTACACGACGTGAAGGAAAATGTCCCCAAGGGAACAACAATAACAACAGAAAATATTTACAGGGATTTTAACAATTGCCCACGGTACTTAAAACTAGAAAAAAAACTTTTGGCTTCACATATACTTTAAGGGAGGTTTAGCACATTTCAAATAATTTGTATGAGATATGTGCAAGCCCTGTTTAAAGTTTTCACTAGGACCCTGTGGCTTTTATTTACACCTCCGGAAGGGGGCTGTGCTCCTCTGAGCCAATGTCACAAATATATAATTTTGCTTCGGCAAAAAAATGCTCCGAGTTTTTTAATCATTCTGTTGATTTCTATGTCTTGCGATTTTTTCCTGTGTTTTATTGTATTTTTTTCTTGCCTGTAACATTTTATTTGTGTTTCATCTGTCTGCTGCTTCCTATTAGGATACTCCTTTAAAAAAACATATGTGATGCTGTTTATTAGTCAGATTCATGCATTTGCCCATGAATTTCATATGCTGCTAATAGACAAACTTGACAGGCGTGAAGTATCCAACTAGAGAACTCTACCCAAAAATTGGGATAGATGTTTTGATGTGAATTTTTTCTAAGCAAATTGCAACATGCTAGCTTAAAAGTCTATTTTGAAGTTTGTATTCTAGTAGCTCTTGACTGTTGTCTAATTTGAAACATGTGGCCGTGCAGCAAATAGGCAAACATTCCTGCTATGTATTTAAATTCTCAGCCTCTTAAAGACAGAAGTGAAAAAATATGGGACTCCTGATCAGATATTGGACTATTTCAAGAGTGGAAAAAGCTGACCAGCTTTTGTATTTCTTGGTAATTTGTATTACACAAAATTAATTTTCCACCATCTGTCAAAATTATTGTAAGATACGTGAAAAGTATGTAAGTTTGATGCCGCACAAATGAGCCTGACCTCTTTCACATATATGTATTTGTATTTAACCATCCATGAAAACAGATGCTTGTGCTTTGTTACTGTTGACATGGCTCAAGTAGAATTTAACAATATTGGATCAGTCAAAAATATTAACATATGCACATATGAATTTGATGATCTCATTCAAGCCATCATTTGGCTTCAGTCTGCCATGAGTTGACATTTAGATTTAATGTTAATGACTTTCATCCTTTTTCAAAAGTGTTTTTCACGCCATCAATTAAGGTATTAGGCTTAATAGAAAGGAAATGTTTGAGCTATGTTTTCGTTAAAATTCCTGTTACAATTGCAAAGTTTCAGATCATTTCACTTGTATTTTATTGACCTTCCTCAATTAAATAGGGAAGATAGAGTGTATTGATGACACACTGATAGATAGGAAATGTGTTTTAATCCAAAAATATTCTCATTCTGATGTTTCAAATTGGCAACCACTAGGTGAAATGGATAATTAGATATCACTAGAAGAAGAAACCACACTGAGAGTAAAGATTTCCAATCAATCACTCCTCAAAAAAATGAAAGAATTGGCATATGTAATGATCTAAAATAGGGCTGAGGAAATTAACGATTAATCGTTCATTTTTTTGATCGATCAAAATTCTTTTGATTGGTACTCACCTCTCCGCCGTCTTCCGGGTCTTCCGTCACTTCCCCAAGTAACTCTGTCGGCTAACGAAGGGAAGAAGAGTCCAGTGACGTCGATGTCCGTAACATCACCGGACTCCTACCCCCTTCCCTTCGTTAGCCGACGGAGCCACTTCTAGATGCCTTCGACCGGAGGGGAGGGTCCCTGACAGTGCCATCACTTCTATGATCAAGGTCTGGCTCCTCAGAGAAGGAAAAGGGACAGAATATATTGAGGTGGAGATGGTGGAGCTACTGGGGCTGAATATCTTCAGTAGCCAGGAAGAGAATTTATGGGTGTACCCACTCAGTTTTCTTAATGGACAGCTTGTTGTTGGTACATTGTTATGGAGTCATGATACACCCCTCTTACTGGGTGGTGTTTGGCACTTAGATGGCAGTGAGTTTTATACAGTTTTATTTTGTTGCACTTTATGATAAGGGTTATAAGGTATGGTTTAGGGTAATGTACATGTTTTTTCTTTTAATGTTCTGTTATTGTTATTGTAAGTGTACATGGCTGTGGCCATTCACTTCCAATATGATATAAACTGGTTCATTTTGATTGCATGTGAAGTGTCGATATTGTAGGTGGGGAATGAAGGGTACTTTGGGCTTGCACTCAGTCAAGTGAAGCTCCAGTTTTGAGGAAATGAAAAAGGGAAATTTGTTTTTTAGTTTTTTAAGAAATTCTAGCTGCATGTTGAAATGTAAAGATAATTGGTAATAATTAGGGCTGCGGAAATTAACGATTAATCCCGCGATTAATCGTTAAAATTTTTGTTCGATTAAAATGCTTTTGATCGCTAATTATTATTATTATTATATATTATTATCGCTAATGAAAATACTCACCTCTCCGCCGGCTTCCGGGAGTCCCGTCGGAGATCCGGTGACGTCACGGACATCGACATCACCGTCCTCCTCCCTTCCCCTAGTGGCTTCATCAGCTAACGAAGGGAAAGGGGAAGGAGTCCAGTGACGTCTATGTCCGTGACGGCTAACAAAGGGAAGGGGGAGGAGTCCGGTGACGTCGATGTCGGTGACGTCACCTGACTCCTCCCCCTTCCCTTCGTTAGCCGACGGAGCCACTTGGGCTGGTGAGTTTGCCCAAGAAACATGTTCTGCCCTATCAATTTTTAAACAGGTTATACTTACATGTAAAGGGAACATCACTGTGCAGCCTGCCAATTGACATCGAACCTTTCTTCTACAATCTTCCCAGCTGGTCAGTGTGCCCACAAGTGTGGACCAAGCTCCGAGGCATTGGCCTATACACATACAGCACAGCAATTAAGTAATAAAATGAACTAGGATCACACTAATGCAGCACGTTATAATTTTGAGTTGCCCCACTCAAGCGGCGGCCATATTGAGTGGGGCACGTGAGATTAATAACGTGCTGGATTAGTGTGATCCTAGTTCATTTTATTACTGCATTGCTGCACTGTATGTGTATAGGCCAATGTAGTTGGATCTGTATGTGCGTTATAATAAATCTAAATTAATCGATTTAAAAAAGTTTCGATTAATCGAACACGAAAATTTTAATCATTACCAGCCCTAATCTAAAATGATTCTCAGTATTTCAACAAGAACCTGTAAGGAAAAATTCTGTTTAAAGTATATCTAAAGCCAAAGCCGTTTTTCATTTTGAACAGGATAGGGACTCCTGTCATGTTTCTTTTAAGTCATCTGTGTCCCATTGGTGATATTTTTCTTTGCTTCCTGTCCTGTAGACACAACAGGAAGTGAGAGGAAATATCTCTAAAAAGAGGGAAATTATCTTTTTTTCACAGAAAAAAGATTCCCCTTTTAATTTGCTTCTGAGGTTACACGTCCAGCACACCCCCTTCTGAGTCAGAGCTCTTGAATCAGTGGAGAGAATTAGTTTTTTGCTGAATGCAGAGCTATGGGTCTGAATCCATAAAGTGAATGTTATATCTTTGCAGTGAGACCACTGCTTCCATACAGGGAGCAAGGGTGTCACACTACAATTGCTGGCAGGATGCAAGCTTTCATACTTAGATTTTATATGTTTCAGAAAGAAAACAAGATACTTAATACCTTTTGTTTTTATGCACCTTCAATTAGACTGGTGCATTGGTTTTCACCCGAATTAACATTCAGACAAAAGTTGGCAAATTCCATAATTCAGATGCATCAAATTTCTTTAAAGAAAAAGAATGAATTTGAACATATTCAAATTCTTGATAACGAAAATTCGGATTTATCAAAATTTTGTCTGAATGTCATTTGGAATGAACTGATATGCTGTTAAATGTGAAAAAAACCCCCCAAGGGCCCCCCCCCCCCAATTCATACTAGACTCTTTAGGTCTAGAAGGAATTTTAGGAGGAGCCACATGCCAGAAAGAACTGTGGAGTCCCCCAAAAATCCCTTACAAACCCTTGGTCTAAACATATGCCCTCAACATGTTGATGAGGACAAGGGCCTCCTCCCCACAACTCTGGCTCTGGTTGTGGGGGTCTGTGGGCAGGGGGACTTATCAGAATCTGGGTGCCTCCTTCATAAAGGGGGCACCCAGATGCCACCGTCCCCCATGAATGAGTAAGAGGTAGTTGTTACCCCTACTCATTCACCTAATAACATTAAAATAGTAAATAAACACACCACACATTTTTGACAATCACTAATAACCCCCCCCCCAAAAAAAAACCTACTATGTAAATACATCGTCAATCATGTCATCCAGCGATGTAGGCCCTCAATCATGATGCCCATCACTCACCAACCCGACAAAAGACACCCCCTATCTGCAGACCCTCGCAACCACAAGGCTAGGGTTGTGTGGACGTGGGCCTTGTCCTCATCACCATGGGGTCCCTGCCTATATTGAGAGCAAGTGGCCTGGTATGGTGCAGGAGGGGGTGCAGGATTTCCCCCCACTGCTCGGATCAAGGGTCTAGTAAGGGATTTTGGGGGACCCCACACTTTTTTGTGCATGGTGTCCCCCCTTAAAATTCCTGCCAGACCTAAAGGGTCTGGTATGAATTTGGGGGGACCCCATGCTGTTTTTTTATCTTCCAAAGTATTTTATTATTAATTTTTCCAGAATAGAATAAAACAATAAGATAGCACATGATGCACAAACAGTATAGCATACAATTGCATTTTAGAGTCTTCCACATAAGCATAGTCAAGTAGTAAGAGGGGATCACTAGAAACCATACACACAATGCATAATAATTCTGTGAAACAGAACATATCTATCCACCTACTCTTGTCAAATTATCCCCCATCAGCAAAAACAAAATCAAGACAGACTGAGAGGAATATCAGGCATAGGGATCCACCTGTGTCTGAAGCAAACATTTGTTATGATCTCCTCCATATCTATATAGATAGAAGACTTTCTGACCAACATCAATGTACTAAACAGCTCACATGTGCGAGCCTAAAGAAGGAAGAAACAGACAAAAAGAAGAGGAAAAGGAAATAGATACTAAAAGAAGCAGAACAGCTTAAGAGTCCGAAAAGAGTAGATCCATCCCTGACCAAATGCTGTTTTTTTTTTTGCCATGTGCCACTACCTCTAACCCACCACATGGGACCTAGCAGAGACCAACGGTATGCCTGTGCATGTGCTGCATCTCCTTTCACAGCAGGATAACGCTGGATTTGCAGAGTATGCAATTTGAGCTCAACCCAACACACAAAGTAAGATAGGGTTAAAAGCAAATGAACCTCCTGGGGGATGAAGTTCCTCTTTAATACAGAAAAGCCTTCAAGTGGAGCTGCTCACATGGTTGGTATGTGGGTTCTCCATATATCCTATGTAGCGTCCACTAGAGAGTGCAAGATGTACAATGTATCATTTACATTCTACTGGATACTCCAGCAAGAGATCATCATTGTCTATCTCTACAAAAATCAGAGAAATACTTTTAGAGATGAGCTGTTAATTAATATCCCTGAAATTGCATAATTGGTAATACATTATTCAAGTTCTCTGCCGGTAAATATAAATAGTTGTTTATAGATTCCAATATGTGAAAGATATATTGAATTTATATGGCAATAAGTTTTCCTAATTTTCTTTTCTGTCACAAGTACTGTTTATTATGTGCCATGTCCTGGGACTTCCTATGAAATTATGGGTAACTATTTTCAGGCTCTTAATTATAGTATGTGTCATTGTCTTCCTGTAAAGTGATCAAAATATGTCTTACAGTCAACAAAAGCCGTTGTTCTAAGTTGCCTAGAGCCTTAAAGCTTGGTAAAATTGTTGCAGTTAATGAAAAACGATAACAAAGCCCCGAGGGTAAAATATTCTTAACTGAAGTAATTAGCAAGAAGTTGAAAATCTGATAGTGTAATTGTTGAGGAATAATCACATGCATAGAATACGGCAAAATTTGTTTTACCACAATCTAAGAGTGAATATGAATACAGTGTTGCAAGGCTAGAAAAGTATTTCTAACCTAAATACACAAAGAAATATAAATTGGACTTACTCAATAAAGCAGTGAAAAAATGTATTTTTAATTTGCAAACCAGCAGATTAACTTTACATCAGCACTGCAAGAGCAGGCACTGTTAAAGGGGGGAGGGTTGGGTTGAAGAAAACTTTAAGAATTATCAAAGCTGCTTTTGCTGACCTCTCCTTCTGAAAACGGTAGCTGCCTGGCTGCCATGCTCACACAATGACTTCAGTTCTCAAGCTCTTTCTGCCGGCTTCTCACTGGACCCCTTAAATAAATCTAAATGTCAGACGTGTTTCCTGGGTCTGTCACAGTGATCACATTATTGAGGGTCTGTCTTACTGACTCCAGATCCTCACCGTGTAACCAGGAGCTGTTGGTAAAAGCACGGTTATAGTTCTGGGGGCATGATTGAGCGTGCTTTTAGCACAAAAGAGTGACACTGGCAGCATGGAATAAGGCCCTGCTCCTCCACCTCTGTGCTGTCACATTTATGAGTACGGCTGATGGGAAGGGGTTAATCAACCATTGACATAAAACTGATATGCATATCCGCAGTTATGACTTAACTGGCAATGTGATGTTCCAGGTCAGAATTGTAGACATCTAGACCGGTATGACAGCCAGGCAACATGCATTTTCAGATGTTGGTCAACAAATTTAGATGTTAGGAGGAGGATTGGGATAAGTGTTAGGGTCAGTTTAAATGTTAAAAATTCAAGGTTAATGTAAAGCTGTACTCCAGATATGAATTATTTTGATTGCTTACATAGGTCCAGCTGGGAATTAGCCATTGGGGATCCTGTAAACCACTGTAGTAGCTGGAGCTACTACAGTGCTGGCCACGATCTCCTGGGTCCTGAGAGGCTGAGAGGCTTCCCTGTGCTCTGAAAACACAGGAGGTCGCTCATTGGGCACACACGCCCAATCAGAGAATGCCTTTTATTTATTGATAAAATGACTAGGCATTCTCTGAATAGCTGCTGTGCCGAGCTCTGATTGCAAAGCACAGAGGAAGCCACTGAGCACAGCACCATTTAGGACCCAGAAGATCACAAGCATCACTGTAGAAGCTATGACTACTACAGTGCTATACAGGATCCTCAGTGGCCAATCCAGTATGGCATATGCTTGACCCGCATCCTCAATATCACGATGGACAAGCCACCTGACTCCCCTTTGGAACATGACCGGGACCACCGGGTGGGAGGACTGCGACCGGACAGAGATACCCTCCACAGGGACGTGCTCTGCCGGGTCCACCATTACACGGTGAAAGAAACCATCCTCCACCAAGCCTGGCGCAAGGGATCGACTTCCTTTGAGGGTGCAGGCATCACTCTCCTCTCCTCCTCCACGCCTTCTCTACCCTCTCCAAGCCCTCCCGATCCACATTCCCATGTCCTTTTTCCGCAATATCCGTGCGATCTTTAGAGAATTCATATGGTCCCACAAGCCACCCAGACTGAGTTACGACATGTTTCGGAGACCCAAGAGTATGGGGGGGATGTCTCTACCTGATGTACACCAATACTACATTGCCGTCCATTTAACGCGAGTAGTGGACTGGTGCTGCAACCCTACCTCCAAACTCTGGGTCCTCTTGGAGCAGTCATTCGCAGAAGCCCCGCTGGCTAGCCTCCCTTGGAGCACGTGCCCCTTTCCTCCTCACCTGCGGGTGCACCCCACCATAGCCCCAACACTGCAGTTGGCGCACAACCTTCGCTAAGGGTCTCCTATCCTCCACTCTATCAGCAATAGGTATCAGGAGTCGGGGTACAAAATTGTCACCAGGTGGTACCGCACGCCCCGAGCACTACATACCTTGTTCCCAGACTACCAGATCTGTGTTGGCGATGCCAGCAGCCGTCAGCAGGCATGCTCCATGTCTTCTGGACCTGCCCGAGGCTTCGGCAGTTCTGGGACGGGGTACACGCTCTTACTCAGAGATTTACAGATGCCCAGGTCCCTCGCGACCCTGCCTTCTTTCTCCTGCACCACAATACCATCCCTATACGAGCGTACACGCGCTCACTCATCAGGCACATAGTCAACGCGGCCCGGGCATGTGTCCCGGCTCTCTGGAAGAAACCCGAACCCCCACAGATTAGGCAGGTCTTAGACCGTATGCACGACACCTACCTCATGGAAGACCTAACGAGCTCCATCAAGCACAGCAATGCTCAGTTCTCTGGTACTTGGCTCTCCTGTATGGAGTTCTTGGCATCCCCTGAATACCTCACGTTCTAATAGCACTAACTTGCCTGACAGATTGCAGATACAGATTCTGGACCATACATTCCCCCCCCCCCCTTTGCCCCCGCCC
>NW_017306450.1:1385673-1447547 GCF_000935625.1 Nanorana parkeri | reverse complement strand
CACTTCCCCCCCCTGCTTTCAGTGACCCCCACCTGGGTAATAGCATGCATGATGCTCTCACTACAACAAAACCGCCCCGTACATTTGTGCTTTGGAACCCCATCTTATTATAACAATGACCACGGGTCGCCGTGCTACCCACACTCAGCTATTTAGCCCCTAAGACCCGGAGGGGGTGGGGTCCCCACGTGCACCGCACCACCTGTCGGCGACACGGCAGAGGGCGCCCCAGAGTACCAACACCTACTGTCTACGTGGGGGCTCCAACCCCCACCAACCATGTAAATGTTGCAAATCGTTGCCCCATGTTTGTTCACACCTCACCATGTATTAATACGTTATATAGTCTTGACTATTGCATTACTGTACAAGATTGAACTTCGTATCCATGTACATTGTTTCATGTTCTGTTATGTACAACTTTGAAAACTGTTAAAAAAGAACTCAAATAAAGAATTTATAAAAAAAAAAAAAAAATTAGAGTCAGGGTGAAGGAAAGGGCTCAGTGCTATGCTTAAATAGAGAGGTTTGATTTGTGCGCCATTTGTTATCCTCACTGTAAATTCGAGAAATTGTGAACTTCAATCTGTACCCTATTGAAGTTAATAGGGGGCAAACCTTGTGAGCCAATTCTGGAAATTTTCAAGACTAATAGGCAGAGGATTGTTAAGCAAAGGGCATGGTGAGCTTTTTTTCATTCTGTTTACAGTGCGTATCCTCTTTGTTTCTTGTACTATATTTTTGAGTAAGTTTGAATTGGGCTGTTATATACAAATGAAGGATATGTCATTTGCAAAGCATGCTGTCATTGTGTAGCCCAATGGTAATCAATTTTTGTGACCGACTTACACATTATTTTGACATTTGATTTATTCTGTCTTTATTCTGATTTATAAGTCTAGCTCAACAAGCTAAATGCCATGTGTTATTTGCCATAACAATCATTATTTCCCCCTATGAATGTTAATTTCAGCTCTCTTTGGCTCTCATTTCTTAAAATAATAGTTAATATAGGAAAAATGATTTACTATTAGTGAATTGAACCATATAAATTCTAATAATATGCTAGTAGCAAGTAGAGGCCATTTAGAAGAGAACAGAAAAAGTGTTAAAAGTAGACCTGAAACCTGAAGTCAGACAGAAGTTGTTAAATCTTTATTTCACCTCCAGTGCCCACATGGCTAATCAGGTCTCATATACAGTACCCAGGTGCCCTGAATCCAAGGCTGCTTTAGTATGCAGACCTTGGCCAGGTTTCCTTCTTACACCTCTCAGATATCTCAACTTTCCCGGATGTTCCGGGAGTCTATCGCTATTAGATAGCGGCTCCCAGACACCCGGGAGAGAAAAATTTTCTCCCGGAAAGGTTTACTCTCCTCTACCTAGCAGAGTACAGCTCTCCCTGCTGTCTGCTTTTTGTTTTCTGACACCGGGGCCACTGGCTGCCGGCAGTCAGAAAAAAAAAACGGCATTGGAAGGAATAGCTAGATTGCTATTGGCTATTTTAATTTGCAATAGCCAATAGCAGACTAGCTATTGCACCCGCCCACTGCTGCTTTCAATCAGAAGAGGTAGACCTGAAGTTCTCCATCAGGTCCTCCTCTGCTGACTAACAGCAGCAGAGAGCGGGTGCTATAGACAACTTGTTATTGGCTATTGCAAATTGAAATAGCCAATAGCAATCTGGCTATTCATTCCTATGCTTTTTATTTATTTTATTACGGCAGCAGCTGTCAAAACACTAAAAAAACAGCAGATAGCAAGGGAAGCATTAGCTTCTTTGCTATCTGGCATCATTTCGGGGGGTGCTCTCTTCCTTGTTGTTGAACCCCCCATGGAGGAAGGGGGGTTGACAATAGAAGTGCACCTCCCTGAAATTACTTATTTCAGGTTGGGATCCCTGATAGGGTTCCACCTTTTCTTCAAGAGAAACCAGAACACTCAAGCGACAAGCAGACATTTTTTTGGGAGAATGAGTGGTGGCTTATTCATATGTAAATAGCTCCGTCCATTCATATGTAAATATCACAGTTGAAACTATTTTCAGTGCGGGGCCAGTAGCCCCTATCTTAATTTTGGTTGCCCCTGTCTGCCTGACATCCTGTGTCCGGGTTTCTGCTGCCATGAAACCTGGACACAGCATTCAAAACCTGGAATCTGGACAGGTGGCAACCCTAAACCCTGACCTCTTCTGATTTACCACAAGCTTCATGCTGTTATAGGAGGCCTTAGGCCTTGCACCCACAAGTACATTTGTTTAGCACAAGTTGTCTCATTAAATCCATGTTTTTATTTGGCCCAGCGCACATCAATGCAGCGAGCCTGATGGTGTAAACTGGGCTCATTGAAAACAATGTAATGTTATATTTCACATGTTGTGAATGAGCCCTTACCGGCTAATACCAAAGTGCAGGATGCTGGAAGGGCAGGAAAACCTGGTTGAAATTTGCACACCAGAGTACTCTGAAACACATGTTACTATTTGATTGTATAATCTATCTACAATCTTTAGATTAACCAGCAGCTGTGTAGCACGAGGACCTACCTACATAATTAATTTACTTCCTATTTGTCTAAGTTGGCCCTCACACTATATAGTTGGTGTATGTAAATTAGAATAACAATGTGTGTAACAGTCTTAAGGTGCCCATACACCTGCCGATTATCGTACGATAATCGCGGGAAATCCCGCGATCGTACAATAATCGGCAGGTGTATGGAAGGCGTGCAACCGCTTCTACTGTACGGTTGCATGTCTTTTGTCTCCCGAGTAGGCCTGAAAACCCGCCGTGAATCGTACGATTGTCGGTGGGTTAGTGGCGTTCTCGGGAGACAAATGCCGCAAGGGCCAGTGTGCACAGTGTGCGTTCAGCATTGCAGTCATCGGAAGCCCGCCCCTCAGCAGGGCAGGCTTGCGATGATCGCAAGTACGATCTTCCTGTCCAAGATGGGCAGATCGTACGTTTTTTTAATTACCTTACAACCATTGCAAGACAAAAGTCTTGCAATGGTTGTTAGGTGTATGGCCAGCTTTATGGGAAATCTGGCCAGATGTGTAAGCACCTGAAAGTTTCTGCTACATCAAACCTTTCAACTTCTGCCTGACATCATGCACTGAAGTGTTGTAAGTATAGTTTACTGCTGCCCTATGGATAACTCTATTAACTAGAACACATCTCCAGCATTTATTGTGGTATAATGTGTCGGTATAATGAGTTATGCATACAGTATGTACTGTATTTATAAAATATTTTATAGGGGTGAACCAATACCATTTTTCTCCAGGCCAAGTACAAGTACCGATACTTTTCCTCAAGTACTCACCAATACCAATTTCCAGTACCTTTTTTTAGCGTCATGTGACAGTTTTTCTAAAACAATACAGACTAATGATTTTAGAACAGTGGTGGAGCACCAGGGCCCAATCACAGCTGCAGCTGCTGTTATCCTGGTAGTTCTGCCACTGACTCTAAGCTGTAGAGGGACTACAAATCCCAGAAATACATAATACAGCAATGCAGAATACCAACAGCTATAGAGGACTACAAATCCCAGGAATATATTATACAACAATGCAGAATACCACTAGCGATAGAGAATTACAAATCCCAGCAATACATTACACAGCAATGCAGAATACCTTCAGCTACAATGGACTACAAATCCCAGCAATATATTATACAGCAATGCAAAATAATATGAATCCACATACTCTGTGTTGCCTACCAGGGCTGTAAAAAGGTTTTAAGAGAATGCGCGGGGTCTGACCATGGCTGTGTGCAGTCTCACCAGAGCTATGCACGATCTCAGGAGGATGTGTGGGGCCTGGCCAGGGCTGTACAGGGTCTCAGGAAAGCTGTGCAGGGTCTGACCAAGGCTGTGCAGAGTCTCAGGCGAATATGCGGGGTTTGAACGGGGCTGTGTGTGTTCTCACCAGGACTGTGTGTGGTCTCACCAGGGCTGCACAGGGTCTCAGATGGATTTGTGGGGTCTCACTAGGGCTGTGAGCGGTCCCACCTGGGCTGTGCAGGGTTTCAAGAGGATGTGTAGAGTTTCACCAGGGCTGTGTACGGTCTTACTATGGCTGTGTGCGTTCTCACAAGGGCAGCGTTCAGGCCTTATTAGATGTCTCAATCCAAAGTGTCAATAGAAAATAGGATTTTTTGTACTCACCATAAAATCCCTCTTTGTTCATTAAAGGACACAACAGATCTTGAATTTTTGACTATTGGAACTACCCAAAACAGTGTCTACCAATGGGTTGAAAAACTAAACAACTCCCCTAAGGCAGGAATAATACAATGTTGCCTGTAAGACTCGGAAGTCAGAACAGCATACGGAACCTACCCCAAACGAGAGGACCCATGACTCAGTGACTTGCAAAGGCCATTTCCATCTAAATACTGGCCCTGGGGGCCTCTTTTATGGAGCTCAGAGAGGACCATACTTACTAACAGGAGCAATGGGTATTAGGTAACCCGAACAATATGAACTACATTTAGCCCAGAAAGAGAATAATTACATATAAGGCACTGGAGCTGGACAGAGAAACAGTAGTCCAATGCCCTGGCTAAAGTAGAAGTCAAAACTGGTTAGGAAGAAAAGATTATCTAGACCTCAACACCACTACATCCCTGTGAAGGACCACAAATGTTTCTTCACAGGACAAGATCACCAGCTCAGAAAACACACCATGCAGAGATGATGGCAACAAGGAAGGACGACAAGGATCCTTGGCAACAAGGATTTTAAAGAAGTTTACTGGGAAGAAGCTGAGCTGGATATTCAGAGATTGGTGTCTGTGCAGGTGTTATTAAATGGCATCGGTGGAGATGAACAATGAATATTGCCGGTGTGAATCTGGTGTTTACTACGTAAGAGAAAGCGCTGTTTGGTCATTCTTAGTTAGATGACCAACAATCTCTGATGAGTGAGTTGTCTGAAAGCATGATCACACGGGTTGACGTGATTTTGAACTGAAGAGCACTTTGTTGTGAAGAAGGAATGGATTTTTTTACTGGAGCACCTCATGTTTTTGGAGTTATTTAAAGGAACTATGATTTGCATTTATTAATATTTTTTAATATATGTATTTTTGTTTATAAAATGTATAATTTATCATGAAGGTGGAATTCATATTTTTATATTTAAAATAAAATTTGAACAGGGATTTTACCATTTTTATTAGAAAGGAGCATGTTATAGGGAATACTTATTATATAGGTTGAAGGTGTGGTGTTGTAGGTTTTCACATAGGTAGGTATTTAATATGGAGGAGCCTTGCCAATACAGTCAATATGCAAATATACAATGCAAACCAGGTGTCTTCTCTACCTATTGCATCGTTACACGAGCTCCCTTCGGTCCCCTCTCCTCTGCAAGAATGCGGAAGTGTTGTATAATACATCACTTCCGCATTCTTGTGTCACTCTCCAGCTTCAGAAGCTGCAAAGAAGCTGATGGAGCAGATCTGTGCTTCATCAGCTTCTTTTGGGGGGTCCTAGGTGACATTAGGGGTCTTGAAGACCCCTGATGTCTCCATAAAGAGGACCTGTCACATATTTTGCTATCACATAGGGGGGTTTTATTAGCCCCGTATGTGATAGCAATAAAGTTTAGTGAAAAAAAAGTGAAAAAATTTAAGTCGCCCCTCCAAAAAAAAAAAACTGGTTAATAATAAATGTTTCCTAACATAGTATTAAAAAAAAATTCAAAATTTTCTGTCATTTTTCCTACTTATAGTAAAAAATAAAAACCCCAGTGGTGTTTAAATACCACCAAAAGAAAGCTCTATCTGTCCCCAAAAATGGTATAAAATTAATTTCAGTACAGCGTTGCATGACAGAATAAACGTCAGTCAAAGTACCGCAGCGATGAATACTGAAAAATGGCCTGGCCAGGAAGGGGGTCTAAACACCTGGTCTTGAAGTGGATAAAAACGTCCTGGAACCCACTCAAAGCCCATTTTTACCAAAAATGGCCCGGAGCGCATCAAAAACGCGGCCAAAAACACGCCATAACACACTGCACTGCGTGTGCAGAAACTCATGCAGATCTGGTCTGCATTTGGTGTGAACAAGCCCTTAAAGAATAGCGCCTACATAGTACTGATCCAGAGATCCTTGCTTTGATTTTCAAATATGCACTAGAAAATGACAACTGAAATAGAGCTGGTTGCACTGAGTAACAAAGACAATTTTCTTTTTTCTATGCTCTATAAAACTGATCACTTAGATTTAACGCAAAAAAAAAAAATTAGAATGGCCAGTAGGTGGCAAAATTTATTTGTAATAATTGATTGTTCTCAGTTCCTCTCTCACAAAATATCACTTGCATAAAATTGTCAGCAAATACATTTAAACCATAAATGCCGGTACCTGAATGGAATTTGTCAGCAGTTTGGTATGTTCAGTCAGTTTGCAGCATTAATCCAAATGTAATTTATATTACATGGACCATAGGGTGTACAGGGCTAAATGAAGCTAAATAATGTAGCTGGATAAAAGCACTTTCTATACATATAAAAATAAATCCTATAGAAAATCATAGGGAACTTATAACTGCTATGACATTTTCCTAAGTCAACTAAAACATGATTCATCTAGTGCCCTTTCCTGTTGCTTTCCATATTTTGGTGACAATCATGCGTTCTCTGTGGCCAAGATAAAGCATGAAACTATTCTGATGACAGTTAGACAATACTCTGCCCATTCTGAGAGAATCTCAGTGTGTGACAATAAGGGCTTGCTATCATTGAATAGTTATCCTTTGCCCAAAGCAATCATGACAAGTGATTCCCTGATCCTTCCAATGTATTGATTGTGTTTATTAGAGCAAATATATGGCCATGCAAAGATACATGTGGACATCAGTTTGCTATCCTCAACAGATCCTTTTTTTTATACAACTACTATAAACTTAGTTTCACTTGTTAGTGGCACTGGGCCTTGGAGATTGCCAGACCGTGCTTCTAGAGAGCACCAACAAATCAGGATTTACCTGTGCCTGCTTATTAGGAGGGTGTATTTTCCTGTCTCCCTCTACCTCAGGTGCCTTTTCATATTGATGGTATCCTCAGCTATATGTGCTGGTGCGTTGTCCCCTAATTATCTTGTCTTATATAATGGCTGGTTTTGTTGCTTATCTAACTTTGTACCCTGCTTAGTTGCATAGTTTGGCTGGTTTATCCTATGACTGGCCCTGTATTTGTTCTGTCTTCACCCCACTCTGTTTATTGTATTTATCCAGAGTCTTCGAAATGTCCTTGCTGCTATTCTTGCCTTGTCTCAACTTGGAGGAATTGGAATTCTTGCAATACTTACTTTATTTCAATTAGACAGGCATATGCACCATAAAGATGTACATATGCTGTCCACATATCTCTGCTTAAACTATACAGTTTAAAATTCCACACACTTGTTAAAAGTGATAACACATTATAGTTACATAGTATCTAAGGTGGAATATAGACAAATCGGGTGGAATAAAGGTCTATCGAGTTCAACCTTTGTGAGTGTATGTCTTTGTGTGTTCCAGGCATTAAGAGTTCCTGTACATCTATATGTTCTGTGCTCTTAGGAAAGTATCTAAATGATTTTTAAATGATTTAGTACTCTCTGCTGATGCCATTGCCTCTGGAAGAGAGTTCCATGATTTTGCGGCTCTAACAGAAAAGAATCCCCTACGCCCTTTGCAGTTAAATCTTTTTTCCTCCAAGTTCAGGTGGTGGCCTCTTGTCTTTTTTAGTGAGTTTACAGTAAAAAGTTTATTACTGACGTTACCTTCAGCTTTAAAAACTTTGTACATCAAAATCATGTCCCCTTGTTACATAGTTACATAGTTACATAGTTACATAGTATTTGAGGTTGAATAAAGACATAAGTCCATCAAGTCTTATGTGTGTGTGTATAGGTCCATGAGTGTTCCTATCCTTAAGAGTACCTGTACCCTTGTACATTACGGTCTCTCAAGAAGTCGTCCAAAAGCTTCTGGAATGATTCCAGACTAATCGCAGAAATTACAGCTTGAGGCAGCGAGTTCCAGACCCTAACAGCGCAAACTGAGAAGAACCCCCTCCGCCCCTTGTGTTTGAATTTTTTTTCTACCAGTTTTAGGTGGTGGCCTCTAGTCTTTGTTACGGAATTAATCTTAAAGAGTTTTTTGCTAATGTTGCTATGACTATTGAACAATTCGTACATGAAAATCATGCCCCCCCTTAATCTCCTTACTTCCAATGTAAACATGTTTAAATTTAGTAGCCTTGTCTCATAGCTCTGGTCCTCCATACCCTTGATGAGTTTGGTCGCCCTCCGCGGGACTTTCTCCAGTTCAAGGACATCCTTTCTGTGTACCGGTGCCCAAAACTGCACCGCATACTCTCGGTGGGGCCGAACCATTGTTGTGTAAAGTGGCAAAATTATAGACCTATCCCTGCAAAATATTCCCTTCTTGATGCAGGACAGGATTCTACTAGCTTTGCTTACAGCAACCTGGCTGTTAGGATCCAGAGCGCCTCTAGGTGGCGCAGGAGCTGAGACCTGAAAAAACATATAAACAGCGCTCTCGGATGGGCAAAGAGTTGGCTTAGAGGCGTGTATACAGCCCTGGAAAACAGGAGGAGAACCTGTGAATGCAAATGTTCAAGAAACCAAGAAAGGGCGCAGAGAACACTGGCTAGCTAACGAAGCTGTAATGAAGACACTTACGCGTGATTGCCAGGATCTGGAGATGGACGGCCGGTATGGAGGATCGGGGCACTCGTGGTGTGGTTCCGACTGTAGTCGATGTGCTGATCCGAGAGGTACATCCACAGGAGAGTGTAGACAAGAAGAGGGGACTTCGTCCGAAGTGCCGTTGGGGGTCTGTGCGGTGTGGAGGAGAGGCAGGGAGATCGCTGTGGTGTCGGCAATGGACAGCGGGCAATGGACAGGGCTGTAGCAGCCACAGCTGTATGTGTCAGCGGGCGGTCACTGTCAGGTCTGCTGGGGACAGTGTGCGGAAGCAGCTGACAGATGCCGAAAGTCGAATCAAATGGCGAGTTGGAGAGGGATCAAATCGGACAGGAGCCGGGCATTGGATAGGGCTGTGGCAGCCGTGGCTGTGTGTGTCAGCGAGCGGTCGCTGTCAGGTCTGCTGGGGACGGTGTACGGAAGCAGCTGTCAGATGCCGAAGATCGAGTTGATGGTGAGATGGAGAGGGATCAAAGCGGACAAGAGCGACGCGTTTCGAGGTATTGCCTCTTTTTCAAGCTCGGGTAAAACAGTGAGATGATGGCGGTAATACGCCGGGTTTAAAAAGTGACAGATGTGCGGAGCTAGTGGTGGTAAGCCACTAGGGAAAGGGGCAGTGGGAAGGAGTTGCTGGTGTTAGATGAGGACGAGGTAATACCTCGAAACGCGTCGCGTTTCTCACCATCAACTCGATCTTCGGCATCTGACAGCTGCTTCCATACACCGTCCCCAGCAGACCTGACAGCGACCGCTCGCTGACACACACAGCCACGGCTGCCACAGCCCTATCCAATGCCCGGCTCCGGTCCGATTTGATCCCTCTCCAACTCGCCATTTGATTCGACTTTCGGCATCTGTCAGCTGCTTCCGCACACTGTCCCCAGCAGACCTGACAGTGACCGCCCGCTGACACATACAGCTGTGGCTGCTACAGCCCTGTCCATTGCCCGCTGTCCATTGCCGACACCACAGCGATCTCCCTGCCTCTCCTCCACACCGCACAGACCCCCAACGGCACTTCGGACGAAGTCCCCTCTTCTTGTCTACACTCTCCTGTGGATGTACCTCTCGGATCAGCACATCGACTATAGTCGGAACCACACCACGAGTGCCCCCATCCTCCATACCGGCCGTCCATCTCCAGATCCTGGCAATCACGCGTAAGTGCCACCACCTTTATTTTTCATTACAGCTTCGTTAGCTAGCCAGTGTTCTCTGCGCCCTTTCTTGGTTTCTTGAACAGGAGCTGAGACCTGCAGCTCCAGTGCTCACCTGCGGGTGTTTCCCAGCTGCCAGTACTTAGCCATCACCTGGTGCTTCCTGGGAGGATATGTAAACCCTCCCTGCAGTCAGGATGAGGGCTCAGTATCATTTCCTGTTTCCTGAAACTTGAACGCTGAGTCCCCAGTTCCGGATAATCCTGCTTTTCGTCCAGAGTCCTGTTACCAGTCCTGTACCCTGTTTGTGTCCAGAGCCCGGTTACCCATTTGCAGGCCTAGATACCTCTTGTTGCCATTACCTGCCTTTCCTCTTGTTGCCATTACCTGCCTTTCCTCTTGTTGCCATTACCTGCTTTTCCTCTTGTTACCATTACCTGCCTTTCCTCCTGTTGCCATTACCTGCTTGTCCTCCTGTTGCCTTTACCTGCTATTAGTCTGGGTGATGTTACTTATTTATGTTTGCTTTTGGGTGTTGTTTAGTTTGCTGTTGATTAAACTGTATATATAACATTCTGCCCTGTCCGGTGTGGTCATAAGTGTTTGGTCTGCCTGTGTGGGTACCTGCGCAGGTGTGGGGTCACCTGTGCCGGTATCCCTGACACTGGCACTGTAATCTATTATTCAGTTTATGGTCTAATATGACCCCCAAATCTTTCTCCATTTCCGACTTCCCTAGCGACATACCCATAATTGTATACCCCCTTTGCCTATTATTCCTCCCAAAGTGCATAACTTTGCATTTATCGACATTAAACCTCATCTGCCACATAGTTGCCCACTCCCCTATTTTATCCAGGTCCTCCTGCAATGTTACACTATCTTGGTCTGTTTCTATTACCCTCCCAATTTTGGTATCGTCAGCAAACACTGAGATATCGCTGTGTACTCCGTCCCCGATGTCGTTAATAAACAGGTTGAAAAGCATGGGTCCCAGCACAGAACCCTGAGGCACACCGCTAATGACACTAACCCAGTCTGAAAGTGCACCATTTATTGATACTATCTGTACCCGTTCCTTTAGCCAGTTCTCAATCTATGTACACACCCTTCCATCTATGCCCATAGGTCTCAGCTTGTATAGTAGGCGTTTGTGTGGTACCGTATCAAAAGCCTTAGCGAAATCCAGATATACCACATCCACAGACCTCCCTCCATCCAGACCTCTACTTACCCCCTCGTAGAAAGTCAGTAGGTTAGTTTGACACGAATGGTCTTTCCTAATCCCATGCTGGTTGTCATTTATTTTGTCATTATCCTGAACGAATTCTACTAAGTGGTCCTTAATCATTCCCTCTAACAGTTTACAAACTACCGATGTAAGACTAACTGGTCTGTAATTCCCAGGTTGGCATGTTGACCCCTTTTTAAATATTGGAATATTGGAGCCCTCTGCCAGTCACTTGGATCTCCCAAAGTGCATAACTTTGCATTTATCGACATTAAACCTCATCTGCCACAT
Source organism: Nanorana parkeri (assembly GCF_000935625.1). NCBI lineage: Eukaryota > Metazoa > Chordata > Amphibia > Anura > Dicroglossidae > Nanorana > Nanorana parkeri. The sequence goes on along the minus strand of NW_017306450.1, from coordinate 1,436,139 downwards.
AGTTGCCCACTCCCCTATTTTATCCAGGTCCTCCTGCAATGTTACACTATCTTGGTCTGTTTCTATTACCCTCCCAATTTTGGTATCATCAGCAAACACTGAGATATCGCTGTGTACTCCGTCCCCGATGTCGTTAATAAACAGGTTGAAAAGCATGGGTCCCAGCACAGAACCCTGAGGCACACCGCTAATGACACTAACCCAGTCTGAAAGTGCACCATTTATTGATACTATCTGTACCCGTTCCTTTAGCCAGTTCTCAATCTATGTACACACCCTTCCATCTATGCCCATAGGTCTCAGCTTGTATAGTAGGCGTTTGTGTGGTACCGTATCAAAAGCCTTAGCGAAATCCAGATATACCACATCCACAGACCTCCCTCCATCCAGACCTCTACTTACCCCCTCGTAGAAAGTCAGTAGGTTAGTTTGACACGAATGGTCTTTCCTAATCCCATGCTGGTTGTCATTTATTTTGTCATTATCCTGAACGAATTCTACTAAGTGGTCCTTAATCATTCCCTCTAACAGTTTACAAACTACCGATGTAAGACTAACTGGTCTGTAATTCCCAGGTTGGCATGTTGACCCCTTTTTAAATATTGGAATATTGGAGCCCTCTGCCAGTCACTTGGAACTCTACCAGTCATTAGGGAGTCCTTAAAGATGAGGAATAATGGTCTAGTTATAACCTTGCTTAGTTCCTTAAGTATCTTGGTGTGTATATTGTCCGGTCCCAACGCTTTGTTTGCATTAAGTAGACTAAGTCTTTGTTGTATCCCGGGTTCCTTCAACCACTTGGCTATATTTTGTGATGAACTCTGTGTTATATTATCGGTGTCAAACCCGTTTCCCTCCTGAGTGTAAACTGAGGAGAAAAAAATGTTCAGCACTTCGGCCCTCTCCTTGTCATTTGTGACTAGCTTCCCGTTTTCGTCCTTTATTGGGCCTATCTGCTCCTTTCTCCCCTTTTTACTGTTTATATATTGGTAACATTTTTTTGGTTTTTTATTACAATATGTGGCAATATGCTTTTCGCACTCTATTTTAGCCGCCCTTATTGCTAGTTTGCATCTTTTATTACATTCTTTGTAGTTATGGAACGCCAATGCCATCGCCTCCATCTTATATTTTATAAATGCCACTCGCTTTTCCTTTTCCTTGTAGTCGCCCCTTCTAGAGTGACAAGTTAATATTTTGCAATCTTGGACCTCCAGCCCCTTATTAGTTTTGTTGCCCTTCTCTGTACTCTCTCCAGTTCAATGACATCTTTTCATGTAAATGTTTCATATTTCATATTTATCCGACTCATTTAATTCATTTATTTTTATTTCACTCCTGACCAAACAAAGACAATATATACAATCTCCATTTTATTTGTATTAAAAACTTGATTACAGCTTCAGCATATCTCTTTAGATACACTTTTATCATGCTCATTATGACTAAATCCCACTGGTTTACCCATGCCACAACATCCACTCCAATTCCAATTTATTTTCCACTTCTCAAAAAAGTGGTAGGCAGAGGAAGGCCATTGTACTTGCGGATGTGGATGGGAGAAGGCGGTGCATATTTGCATCTTTGCTTTAGATTCCAGTGGACTTTGTCCCAGCAGTAGCTAAGATAACACCTGAAACATACACTTTTTACAACTGACTGTTCAAACATCTATCAGCTTTGGCCATTTACTGTGGCTATGAGCAGCCTTAGATGTACACATCTTATGAAAAAGATAAAAGAAGCACAGAAAGATAGATGGATAGATAGATAGATAGATAGATAGATAGATAGATAGATAGATAGATAGATAGATAGATAGATAGACTGGAGATTACTCATGTTTCAATAAGGAAAGAGAGAGAAGTGTTCATCAAGCTCTGTGGCTGACTGGGGAGGTCATTGCAACAATTTCCTGTGATATCGATATTCAAGTGAAAATGGACAGATCTCTCACTGCTTATCATCTTCTGATAAATCTGTTAGTCTAGGACCACCCTAAGGCTGGAAATTAACAAAATAAGCATAAAAAATTGTGTGGCAGAGAAAATATCATATTCACAGCTTGAATGAGCTTACTTTTATCATTCACTTCATCTGCTCTGTAATTGCTATCATTATTGCTTTATTTTCTACAAGTGACATTTTTCTTTTAACCTTAGACTCATATCACATCTTGCACAAGATTCTCTAGGCACTGAGGAAATGAGAATAAAGACCTGATGAAATTATGGTTTTAATGCAAATGTTTCTAATTTATGACCTCTCAACCCATTTATTATAATGTATTAATCATCCTCATTCAGTGTGGACCTTGACTTCATTTGCAAAAAAAAATGCAAAAGTAACTTACTAGCTAATCATTCTCTACAAACTACATTTCTTTAGTGATATACAATAAATTTAAAGCCATTGTATTGGCGAACTGAAGGGCTTTGCTAACACTTTCTATAATATTGTCTTTCACCCCTGTGCATTTGGTTGTTGTTTGATAATGGAGGTGCTACCCCTGGCTCATCAAGAGGATGGTAAATAAAAGTATGTAAATGCAGAGACAAATAGAAAAAATAAATGTAATCTGATGTTAGCTGAGGCAAATCTATTACTACCAGGGATGCACCAATAACAGTTTTTAAGTATTGAGTACGAATACCGATATTTTTTTTCAGTACTCGCCGATACCGAATACAGATACCAGAAGTCCTATTAAGGTGGTAATGACTCCCCACCTGGCTTCCTGATTAGCTGGGAAGCCGGACAGCGGGTAAAGACTCGCCACCCGGCTTCCCGATTAGCAGGGAAGCCCTCTCCATGCTTCTGGTCACAAGGTGACGAGGAGTATGGAGCCGGCTTGCCGGCCAATCAGGAAGCTGGGCAGCGTGTAATAACTTGCTGCCCAGCTTCCTGATACCGGGAGCTCTAGTATCGGGCTAGGTTTCAGAGCATTTGGGCGAGTATGAGTACTCTCCCAAATACTCGGCATCAGCACTGATACCGATATTAGTATCGGTATTGGTGCATCCCTAATTACTACCCTGCAACTTTTTTGGTGACTTCTTCCCTTTAGAGATGCAAAGTAGTGCCTTACATGTTCTGGTTCCATCCACGCCCAAGTTGTGCAGATGTTTAATAGTGAAATGGTTCAGATTTTCAAGACCTTTGTGTTTTCCATCTTCTTTGTCCTCCTCCTCCATATTCCAGCTCTACCTATTACTTCACTCTAAAGCTGGCCATACAAAACTTGAAATTCACTTGATTCCTGTTGAATAGGAAGACATTTGCACCATGGGTGACCCAACTCCACAAAAGTTGACTGAAAAAATAAAAGAACCGGGTGGAAATTCACCTGTCAAGCAGTGATTACATCCAATCTGCTTCCCTTAATGCGGTATTCAAAGTGATTTCTCTCGTTCAGCCCCATGAAATCTACACACACACATAGAATTTCCTATTATTTTTCCAAAGAAAGAGTGCCCACCTATTGAATTTAAAATGCCTCCCTCTGGTCAGAGTCTGGTGCCACCTCTGCTTCTGTTTGTCTGTATTTTTACTCCTTTTCCACATTTGGCTTTCTTCTCTTTTTACACTTTCTTACTACTTTTTCTTTCACCATATCATTTTATGAGATTTAAAATCCAGTTTACAAAGGCTATATGCATATTAAGACGCAAATGGTTCATTTTTAGTTCTATACTGCACAACTTCACTGTTTAGTACTAGAGGGTAATTTTAGTCAAAGAAAAACATATTAAGAGAACCGGTTATAGCTAGCCTTATAAAATACCAAATTCCACAGTGATTAGATTCTAAAACTCACTGTACAAAATTAGCAACATGTGAATACTTTGTCATGTACCACCTTGCATAATATAATTTCTGCATTATTAAACTTTCTGCTAGATTTGTTATGGATCAGAAACATTTTTTTTTTTTTTTCAGAGTTGCCTGTGTTCCACAGACTTTTAAAGCTTGCCTTTTGCTTGAAAATAACCTATTTATTGGGGCACTCCGAATGCAGTGAAAAAGCAGGAAAGGGATAAACAATGACAGGCAGCTGAAATAAATGACCCTTGCAGGGCCCCCTATGCCCCCACACTATAAGGACGAAATGTTGGTTTTGTCTAGGAGCAGAGGAATTAGCTGCAGGTTTCCTGTGTGCTGTGCGACTAGTTCCCCAAGCCTTTTATTCAATGCTCTCCTGGACCATCGTGTCTGCATTGCACATGTAGATGAATGAGGGCCTGGCCATATCCTGGAGTGTCAGAGAGTGTTGGAGGATGCCAGCTGCTAGGGGACAGGAAATAATGTAAGCATAGCTGTTTGTTCTGGTTTTCTGGACAAAATAAGCTGGTATGAATTAGGAGGGGACCATTTTGTTTTCTTTTACACTGACATTTACATTCTGTTCGCAACCTCTGAGGTAACGAACAGAGTGACCAAGCCGAATGCTGCTCGGCTGCATTAGGCTATTCACTCTCTGCTGTTTGGCCCTTAGAGAATATGGGTGAACAACAGAGAAGAAATTTCCGAATGTTGCACCGGCTGAGGCAAACAGGTTCTTCCTTTCGGTTTGGCCGAATGTGTTGAGTCTGCTCGGCTGAACCTAAGGGAGGTAAGGTGAGCCAAATGTAGCCAGTGTACAGCTAAATATAGCCGTACAGGGCTGCAGTGAAAAGCCGAACAGACTTTGGCTCACTTCTCTTCAGTTCAGTTATTCATTCAGCTGTCTTCGACAGCTTAGTGAATAGCCTCCTAAATCTTGCTATCCTAATCTCTGTAACATGTTCAAGATTCGTCCTATTAAATGACACCACAAAGCTATTAACTCACTCTCTTGTCATCTCTTGCCTCGACTACTGTAATTCCCTTCTTGTTGGCCTCCCTCTACACAGGCTATTCCCCCTTTAATCTATCATGAATGTTGTTGCCAGATTCATCCATCTTACTGACTACTCAGTGGCCACCACCCCTCTCTGCCAATCCCTCCCCTGGCTTCCAATAGCATAACACATACAATTAAAAATACTAACAACATACAAAGCCATTTGCCACTTGTTACATCTCCAACCTCATCTCAAATTATCACCCAAAACTGTCCTCTCCGCTCCTCCTAAGACCTCCTGCTCTCTAGCTCCCTCATCAACCCCTCCTCCCCATGCTCACCTCCAGGACTTCTCCAGAGTATCCAGCTATCTCCAAATCTGTCTGCCTTTAGGTGAATTAGTTGAAAACTCACCTCTTCAGGGAACCCTATCCTACCTCCTATTAAAAACTGTCCATTCACTCCTTCAGTCAACTCATCCATCACAGTTATTGCCTTCTGTATCACTTGCCCCTCCTTGTAGATTGTAAGCTCTCACAAGCAGGGCCCTCTAATCCTTTTCCAAGGAATTGTATTGTAATTGTACTGTCTCCGCATACAGTATGTTGTAAAACGCTACATAAACTGTTGATACTATATAAAATCTGAATAATAATAATAATAGTAATAATAAGTGCATTCTTCAGCACTCATTTTACCTCTTGTAAGGACAGAGAGGACACCAGGCTTCCCACCTCTCACTGCATAAACACCTCTCTATCTCTCTCTTCCACATTCCAGCACAGAATAAAGAATGTCCATTTGAGTTCGAATAAGGAAAACTGAAGCATAATTACAAATAACAGTAACTTGACAGAATAGTAATGAACTCCACATTTTCCTTTTTTTCTTTAACAAAGTGGCAAAACATTCAGTTTTTTTCACATTATTAGAGTTCACTCTTTGCAAACAGGCCAGTGCTTATTTAGCTCCCAAAGTCCAGGTGAACTAACACCTTGGCTTGCACTTCTCTCATTCTATAGGGTACGGCCTCCCAGTGAGGTACTCATGGTTTATGACACATTATGATTTATGGCACGTTGTGGCAGGGTAACCCACACCCACCTTCTCTTTTTATAATCCAAGACAAAGGAGAATGATTGACAGGCAGGTTTCCAGAAATCCAAAGGGTGGGACCTAGTCTTAAGAGACCTAACATCCTGTAACAAGTGCTCCTTCACATTTTGTTTTGCCTTATCAATTTAGTAACTTCAACGACACCAATCAATGTCTACATCACTGCAGATGAAACTTCGCAGTAGTACACCGTTTTTTGTTACTTACACTCTTGATGTTCCAGATTATGTCCAGAAGCATCTCTAAAGGTCATGAATACAAAATATTGACCAACGTCTCTGGTCTATTGTGTACTTTATGAACCTAAGTCTAGCTCATCTTAGGTGATTATCAACGTTACTACATTTGCCTTTAGTTTGCTTTATTGCCCTTTATGTACCCAGTTATCTGAAATAATGTATTTATATTAGCTGCTTACTTGTATTGTGTGCATTGTATGCTTTTGTAAGTATTGTGTAGCAGAAACGTTATTAACCCACATCAGATTAGACTTATCAGGCTTTGGCTTCAGCAGGGCATCTCTGTGTAAGGAACTTAATATAGTAAAACTACACCCATTCACAACCTTAGCATTTTCCATTCAGATTGAACTCGACTCCTGTCTTTTTTCAAGCTGACTAACTATGTAACTATGTAACATATTGTAAAGAGACTTTCAAGCTTCAAAAAGACTTCCAGAGACTGCTTATGCTACAGTATGGCTTACAGAAACTGCCTGCTTCATAGTGATATAAAGGTAGTGCAGAAGGCTTGTGTGCTTTCCTAAGTAGGACATTCATAGTGTCTTAGGGCAAGTCAGAGCAGATGCATTAATTAGGTGACAGCCACTTGAGTGCAGGGGATGCGTGTGGAGACCTCAGCACCCTGTGTGATAATTAAATTATGCAAACTATATAAATAGATCAGGGTTCCCTGCATTTCTCTGCATGACCTGTGTGCCCCCAGATCTAGATTGAAACATAGCACCATTGTACTGCAGCCTAACCAATCCAGTTTCTTTCAATCTGTATAAATATGTACGATTAAAGACTTTACCTCAATCATAGTGCATACTTTACTTTAAACTACAATTCATATAAATTATTAATATTCACAGATTTATGACTTATTTCCAGAAATACCCTATGACATGAATTTCTATCTTGTAGAACCTTAAATCCGTGAAACCACATACATCTCCTAAGATTATAATTATTTCCAGGCAATACTTTATTGTATTAAAGAAAGCATAACTGCCAGAAGTAAAAATACTTTTGAGACTAAAAATATTCATTGACTGTGGGAAATATTTCTTACTTTTGAAATCTAAATTCATCCCTTAGAAAATATATACAGTCATGGCCAAAAATATTGGCACCCCTGCATTTCTGTCAGATAATGCACCACTTCACACAGAAAATTGTTGCAATTACAAATGTTTAGGTATTCTCATGTTTATTTCTTTTGTTTGTATTGGTATGACACAAAAATTGTGTGGGAAAAAAAACCAAATCTGACACATTCCACGCAAAACTCCAAAAATGGACTGGACAGTGTGTAGTGAAATCTGAGTAAGCAATTAAAGTACAGGATCACCTAAACACTGCAATGCTAGAATTTAACTTTGATTTGGTGACTTACAATCTCAGCAATGCCTATGCTCAGTCTAACTGGTCTACGACAAAACATACAGAACCTCATGCACCTTGTTGTACACATATTTTTCTAGATTCTACAGGGGAGCAGGGGGAGTTTTAGGGGACCCCTCCTAACTAAGGCAGCAAAGCTCAACTCTGTAGTGACTGGTCAGGCATCTTTCGAGATGTTTATGCTTTTTAAACAGTTACAAAAGAAAAAAACTTTTGCAGAGCATAATGTTATATACTCACATCTGCCTGGGTGCAGGAAAGAAAAAATATGATTTGATAAATTGATGATTTTGTAACAGGAAATGAAGCTTGGCTTATCCATTCTATGCCTCTAGGGTTGGAACCTGTACAAGATTTTTATTGTTGCATGGGTCACCATTGAGCAGATTTTTCCCACTTTCTGTTCCAGTGACTATTGTGAAAGAAGGAGAAGCAGACAGCAGTATGCATATGACAGAGAATCTAGCCATTCTATACCTATATGAAAGATATTTTTTTGGGGGGAGTGGTTTAGTGGCTGACTGTGTCATCATTAGAGATCTGTAAAGGATGGACACCGGCACTCCAAAGCAAGTTCAGTATGTGTTTATTAACGTACTAGTTGCAAGTAGAACACTCTATACAATGTTTCGGAGTCTCACAGGATCCCCTTCATCAGGCAAACAAGTGATAAATGCAAGTGAAACACAGGAATGTATATACACACCAACAGTGTTTGTGAACCAATCCAAAAGTCTCACTGACACCATCATGACATCACATTACTTCCAAAAACATTCAAAATACAGTAATCATGTAGCAGGATGTTGGCAACAAGAATGCAGGTAAATAGATAAACAGTGCATATGTAAGGAAAGTTCTATTACCAGCCATGTGTGCAGCAATCATCAAGATGCATTGATCTAACATTACAAAAAAACGCTGACAGTAAGTGTAACAGCCATTAGGCAGCAACGGCGAAGTGGTCAGCCGCTGTCAGAGGTACCAGACCTGCCCCCAGCCAAGGACCAATCAGAGAATGCCATCTGGAGGAAGCCGTGTCGTCAGAGATGGGGGAAGCCGCACATGTCACGAATGACGAGGACGACTTGAGGCGGAGGCAAGGGGTTAGATAGGCCGTACCTACCAGTGTCAGGTGTGGTATCAGCCATATCAATGGATGTCATGGCAATAGCAGGACACTGGCTGGCAGAGGATGGCAGTATGACCAGTGGCTAAAGCACAATAGTACAACAAAAATAGTAACCGTCAGGCATAGAGTGTTGTATAGAGTGTTCTACTTGCAACTAGTACAAGTAGTAATTAACACGTACTGAACTTGCTTTGGAGTGCCGGTGTCCATCCTTTACTGATATACTGATATTTTGTCGGAAGCCACCCGCTGACACCTGCTGCACCCCTGCTCTCAGTGCGATGGGTACACAGACTATATAATTAGAGATCTCTCGCCTCTGTGTACATTGTTACAGAACAGAAAATAAGGCAAATACTCCCCAGTGGGGACACAGAACACAATAAATTGGACAATGGTTCTAACCATCCCCACGCCTTCTAAAATATATGAGCTCTATTTTAAATCGGATTACATAATACCTTTAAAATGTCCTCCAGTATAGAAAACCAACTGCCATTAATTAAAACAAAAAATTCAAAAATAAGCTTTTTGTGAAAATGTCTGGCCTTCTCTCAGAATCTGTCACGGAGGTTCAACCTCCACCCGGTCAAAGATGTTCCATTTTAGTTATTAATATTAACAATAAAATAAAATTAAGTGTGCAGGCATGATGTCCCTGACTGTGAATGTTTTATGTGCTGAAATAAAAAAAAACAGTGGGGAGTTAGGCATGCAGCAAAGGTTGTCAAAGAAAGCCATTACTTCACAATCCCTTTGTTCTGTCAACTGCTCAGTATGAATGGAAATTGAACATTTGAATTGAAGGTCTAAAATTATTTACTTTATTTACTGTCGCTAAGAATGTGCTTTATTAATTAAAAGTTTGGATTATCACTGACTTTGTAGCACCAAGATGGCATGCTGTGAGGATGAACTGGGCACAACCTTTAAAATACTTTTGCACAGACAGGAAATAAAATATTGTGCCATATTGACAATTCTATATTAATTTATCATCAGTACAAAATTACCTATGGCGCTTTTCTTTGGAAAAGCATAATTAAAGCTAGGACAATACATATTAATATACACAGCTTTTTATATGAACAAGATGATTCATGAGAAAAGAAACTCACCTAGTTTCAGCTCATGAGTCACATTCACATATGGGGAAAAATAATCAGTAACACTATCTGCTCAAAAACACTTGTTGGTAATGTTAAATAAGACCATGAAATTGCAATAATTACATAGTCCTTGAATGCATTAATAGGTATAACAAGTGCAAACAGGAGGTAATTAAACATGACAAATTTAAAAAATTTGATATATTCTTAGGGTTGCCACCTTTTCTTCAAGAGAAACCTGAACACTCTAGCGCCACGTGCGGCAATTTTTTTTTTCTAGAATATAGTAAAGAGAGCGAGGAAAGGCAGCCAGGAGAAAGCGTAAGAAGAGGGAGTAAGGAGACAGTCTATAGAGGACTACAGCAATACATTATACAGCAATACAAAATAATATGATACATTCTACATTCTCTGAGTTGTGCTGGGTTGGCGCCCTGATGTCTCTAGGTGTCCTGTGTGGGCTCTCACATGGGCAGTGCGGCTCTCAGGTGGGCTATGCGGTGAGCTGTCTGGGCTATGGTGTCTCATCAGGGGTCCAGAGACGGGCAGGGCAGTGTCAGGGAGCTGGAGGAGGAGAAGGCGATGTGTGGGCAGCGTGTGTCTGTTTACAGGGGCACGCAGCTCAGAGGAAGATCCAGTTTCAGGAAGATACGGCTGCCTGAGATTGCACTTGCGGGGGACCTCAGCAGCCACATCTGTCAGAAAATATGAAGTGCCGGTGTCAGCATTGTGTCTTGTGTACGGGTGTCCTCTGGCTTGACACCCGGGCACAAGACTCCAAAACTGGACTGTCGGGGTGAAAATCGGATGGGAATATATTCCTATATATTCTTGGAATGCTGCAGAGAGCAACATCCTCAAATGGTATTTTGACTTCCTGGCTGGCAACATTTTATCACTTTATCTATCATCAAGCAAAGGGACAACAGGAGTGTGACTCTACAGGACTGTGACAAATGCTGCCCAGTCTTGGAATCAGGAAGAACGTCAATATCCAGAGTATAGCCCACAGATATATCTGTATGTTCCTTTTTTAATCACAGGCCTAAGACCCCAAGAAGGGAGACAGGTAAAGTTGGGAACCCTCTATCCTTTAGCTCACATGACTGCTTGCACTCTGGTTAAATAATTTGAATCTCTGGAAGGAGGAGGACAGAGTTGAGGGAATAGTATGCTAAATTCAGTGTCCTGAAATTTCCATCAGTGTTTTGTGGCCAGTCAGGCTCTTGATAGCTTGATGAGCATTGCTACTGCCTTTAACTTGTAAGGTCTTGGGATCAATACACTAAACATCATGTTTACATCAATCTCATCAAGAAAATAAAGAAGAATTCCATATTTGTTTGCACATGTGAGTCACAGTTATGATAGCTGCCACAGTAAAGCTGTTGTATTTAACTATTGGGTCCTGGTATTAACACTGCAAACATTGCACCTGTGTATGTCCTTTTTGGATCCTGGAAACAGAATTCTGAACTTGGTTGACTTGACTAACTAGATAGTGAATCACTGAGTACAAATGGTACATTGGTAATGTTGGGTTCTGGGTTTATTTTTGCATCCACCATTTCTGGCTACTGTTAAACATAAAAATAAAGAAAATTGTAATTTGCTTATGTTTGCCTTATTGCTGTAGAGCAATACATTTGTTGTGCAATCATTCAGAAAACACCGAGGGGTCTATTCACGAAGCTGTTGAGGGATATTCGGTCATTCACTCGGCTGCCCTCGGCAGCATAGTGAATAGACCCCTGAGTTTTTTTCCTTCAGACATGTTATAGAATAATATCTTCTCACACACAGGGGCTAATGTGAATAATATTATACAGTACAGAATATTCTCTGAAGTTCATTAGAACATGTTTCAGCTATGTTAATTAAAAAATCATTATCACAGTCAGATGTGTAAAAAGATTTACTACTGAGTGACATGATGACGTTTTATGCAACGGTTCATATATGGCAGGATCTTTTGAATCAGGTCAGCCAGCACAGGTTCTGTCATGCACCACCTCTTTAAGTGCAGTACCTTGGTTGAACAAAGCAGTGCCTAGCTATGAGTACTAATGGATCAAGTGCCCTCCAAACAGTTGGAACATGTGCAAAGGAGTGTACTCTGGTAGAGACATTAGTGAACATATAGAAAGCTCCGCTGCAAAAAATGTTTGGGTTTCTATCAGTCTCCTGACCAGGGCCTATTCATTTGACTGGTGTTCAGTAGTAGAGAGACTGTGCGAGGTCTCTCAGCATGTGGCACTTTTGCCTGGGGTCTTCCACTGTACAACTTTCATGGTGGTACATGGTGGGGATCCTTTCGGGTTGCTTGTGCAATAGTCTAGCCCTTCCCTGTCAAAGCCTTGCTTGTAAGGATTCTCACATCAGTTCTCTTTACATTTAAATCTTGAAAAGACCAATGTTCTAGTATGTTTTTATAACATTATGTAAAAATAATAAATGAACAAATAATTACATCTTAGGACAAAAATAAATCACCAGGATTTATAGCTATAAGCCTAAAGTGTTCCACTAAACGTATTGATGCTGTATTGAATACAGTGTGCAAATATTTTTGTGTTTCTTCATTTTTTGTTTAAGCACCACATGCAGAGGAAATTTGCTTTGGTCAGACAGAGCACTCTGGAGTGTTCTTTTCAAGATCTTTTGATCTGCTCTGCAGGTTACAAAAGTTGTTTCTCTAGCGGTCAGTATTTCAATTATTAAAGTTATTGTTGGTCAAAGCCATGACCAATCAACAATGAAAAAAAAAACCTTCCAAAGAAAGAAAACAGACATAAATTCTGAGCCCTATGTCTTTGATTCAGTATACTAATATGGTCAAACATTTAGGGGGTGATTTACTAACCTAAACACACACACACACCAGGTGTGTGTGATTTTCACACAGCAAAACGTATTCATCAACCAAAAAGTCTCTAAAAGCATATCTCCACTAATGCCATATATGGAAAAATCATGCACATGATGCATATATAATGCTGCTTCACAGTTTAGACAAAAATGGTTAGCTCATGCATTTACATTCCTGCATTCATCAACGCAAGCAACATAACATAGAGCTAATTTACACCACATTACCTTGCAATTCATTGCAGGGCTTTCCACAACACACCTGCTGGGTGTGTACACACTACAAAGGTGTTTCGATTCCTCCCATAGATCATGCTGGGAGGGAACACACTACAGAGGTGTATACACGTTCGTGGTGTGTTTAAAAGGTTAGTAAATCAACCCCTTAGAGTCATTATAAAGAAGGTTTTCCACATTGCTACAAAGAAAACTGAATGTATATCAGCCAAGCCAGTCTGGAAGGAAGAAAATGTTATATGATTGGCATCTTATAGAAATGGACTGCATACTGGATGCAAATCATTGTCCTGTCTGTAAGACTAAAAATTACACTATAAGTTAGACAAGACATGGCACTTACATGGGGAACTTTATACAAAACAGTTGCATTTTGTGCATATACTCTATATGACAGCTTTAGATAACATTAGCATAGATCTACATGAAAGACTGACTAATGGGACATGGTACTCTCAAGAACTGCCATCATTTATGGTGATTGCAGTGGTCAGCAGTAAAGAAACCCTTCATTGTACTGATCATTAGACATGGCACTGAATCATAAACTGTGCCCTAAGAATGTTGCCATGAGCCATGGCTCTGTTCACTAAAAGGGAAATCAGCTTAGTGTTCTATATTGTATATATTAAAGTAAACCTATCATTAATCTCGGCAAATTAAACTAAGCATTGGTTGCATAAAGATAAATAGCATTATTTTTAGTTAAAATACACCCCAGTTTTTAAATTGTATGTCAACAATGAGTACTATGCTATCATCACACCCTTGGGATCAATGTATAGTAGAGAGGGACATTGTCATTGAAATGCAGACAACTCCAATTTAATAGAAAATAACATTTAAAGTGCATTTTAGAGGGCACGCTATTCAGGAACCTGTTACTATAGCCTGAATGGGCAAAATAAAGGTGTACTTTCAGTTATCTTACATGCACTACTCCCTACCCCATTTTATCTTGGAGGTGCCTAAATTATTTTTGCCATTTAATAAACATTTGTATTGGTTTCTTTTATGTGTTATGAGTTCTGTGTTGGGGTATTAGAATTGTCAATAACATAGAGAATTAAGAAATTTGCAAGTTTTTGAGACTGTGCTTGTAATTCAGCAGCAGTGTTAAGAAATAACCTATTTCCTAATTAGTCTTGTGGAAATGATAAACTGTTCACTGCAAAGACTAATCAGCAGTTACACCAAGAGAAGAAAACATTCTTTCTCTGTGTTGGGTTTGTGTGTAAACATACACAAGTCCTTACTTCGTTAATTAGTAATGTTAATTAAGCAGTGTTTTCCATTGTCAACAACAAAGTGAGAGCAACAAGCATGCAGTGTCCAAAATAGCACATCACTCGTGTACTGAAGTCAAACAATTGGAAAATCAGTACTTAGTAATAATAATCAAATTAAACTCAGGTATTAATACTACTGAATCAATGTTCTTTTCTCATGTCTAACATGACCCATACACTGCGATCAAAACTAGGAGCAAATACCAGAAACCTACACAATCTTCATTAGAGACACAAATAAGAATTTTGGAGAGACAGCCTTCCAGGTTCAGATACAGACCCCTTTTCTCTGGCAATGAGCAATATTTAAACCTTGTGATAATTGATCGTGGGTGTGGAGCTACATCTTTACAATTATTCAGTTCTGGAAATCTGATAGCAGATTACATGGGCATGTACTTAGACACAGCAGTTTTGATTAATGTAGAAAAGAAAGGGAAGGCAGATGATGAAACTAGTCATCTGTGTACTGCAGGAGATATGTGGGCATGGCAGGATTGTAATATTGGCCAGCCATATTTCTCTGCTAGTTAATATAGGATTACTCTTTCTTTCCCTGGTTTTGCATTGGTTTCCTGAGTCAGCTTTACTGCTTCCTAGATCAACCCCCTGCTTATTGAATAGAGGTAGTAAAGTGGAGTCAGTATACAACCAGGTGGTTAGAAGCCGAGAGGTAATATAGGGATCTGAATATCTGGGAAATTAGTAAAAAAGCAAACTGAGAAATACATATAAGGTTTAGATAAACTTTAAGGATTTGTTTTTATGGTATGTTTATAATTTAGATATAAATAAGGGTTATAGCCATTTTTGTTAAAAGAAAAAATACAGGTATGACTAGTTATATCTTTACTGCTCCTGTAAAGAAATCTCACTGCCCTTACAGTCACATACAACACAACACAGAATGCAAGCTACATCCCTGTATGGTGTCTGCTAACCCCATGCATGTTATATGTAACAATTCACCCCTTGCCACATTTCCAATGTGAACAGGCTTTTGTTTCTCCACTTTATCCACTACATTTTGTTTAGAGCTGCTGAGAATTTTAGA
The DNA here is from genome assembly GCF_000935625.1 of Nanorana parkeri. NCBI lineage: Eukaryota > Metazoa > Chordata > Amphibia > Anura > Dicroglossidae > Nanorana > Nanorana parkeri. The sequence goes on along the minus strand of NW_017306450.1, from coordinate 1,420,884 downwards.
TTACAGGTATTCCTCACTTAGCGACCGAATTCGTTAAACGAATTGGTCGTTAAGTGAGGAACTCTATACAGTACTGTATTGTATTAGTACAGAACTGTATAGCGTTGCAGATGTACAGTACCGAACTGTGTACTATACATCGGGCAATGAAAATACTTACCGGGACCCGCAGTGAAGATCGGAGGACTTCACTTCCGTCGCTGACGCGCGAGGTCGCTCGGAGGACGGTCGTAAGTGCGAGTGGTCGCAAAACAGGTAAGTCGTTAAGCGAGGATTATCTGTACTTCTTCTTTTAAGGACTGTAGGAGGCAAGGAACTCGTGCCGCAATTATTGTGGTTAGTAATTCATTACAATATTTAGGATTTGTATATTCTTAACAGGTGAAAGCATTTTCTTTTTCTGCAATATAGTTACACATATTTATAGCACACTCTTGCAAACTATTTTTTTTTAAAGAATCTGTTGATATCCTTTAAAGATACAAATCTTTTTCATAGGACATATTTTATATATTTCTTCTTCTGCAAAACACATTTTTATGTAACTAAAAGCTTCTTCAAATGATCTTTGTCTCTAAGAAAATAACATATTTTGACTTCCAATTCATTTAATAGTCGTAAGTACAGGACTGAATAGCAAAATAATCTGGTTTATATTGCCTTAGAGAAATGAAAAAGATTGAAATACTGATTTTAAAGTGAAAAAGTGAAAAAGAAGGAATTTATAACATAGCTGACAACCCAAAACAGCAGGAAGTGCAAAAGTCAAATTGCATTAACTAGGTGGATTCATGAAAGTTTAAATGTCTAGGCTCTAACCCTGACACTATATCTGACCGCAACAATCAGCTTCAAAAACATTTTTCTCTGTAGAATATCAGCTCTAGCCGTGTTTTGCTCTCTGATCCTCTCTGTGGGATGGGGAAATTCCAATACCATCTTATATTCTGTAATTAAAAATACTGGCCCACTTAAAAGCACTTCAAATCAATAACAACAGTAAGTTTAAAAAGCTAAAAAAAATAGAGAACTACAACTATTTAAAATACAAATATGAGTATGTGTAACTATAGAAGAATTCAAATGCACTGTATGTAAAAAATAAAATTAATGCTACCTGTGAAAAGTTAATAAGGAGCTAATAATAATTTATTTCTAGTACTTTTTACAAGTTTTTTTATGGTATAGTATGTATTTGATTTTTAGAGTTAACAGTACATAATGAAAAACTACCAATTGTACCAATCTCTTCCCTTATTCTCTTTTAGTATGCACCAGCTCCAGGCTTGTATCTGAGGGCAGGTTACCCAAAGATATCATCCATGTGCTGGAAAATAAATTATTTCATGTAAGTGCACATTTATACTTACAATTTACTATCCTATTTTTGTCTTCCTAATACTGCTGTACTCTCTATTCATCTATCTTACACTGTTACACAGGAAGTCAGACTAAAGAAAACAAATATATCTAAAACACCAAAAACTATCCTCCTTGCCCCTTATTAATTGTGTTGTAATTTGTGCACGTTTTCAGTTCTGCAATAACCTGTTTGCAAACTCGCACCCAAAATCAATTCCATGTTCAAGACAAGGTGTTACTAATGTGTTTTCTATCTATCTATCTATCTATCTATCTATCTATCTATCTATCTATCTATCTATCTATCTATCTATCTATCTATCTATCTATCTATATATCTACAGTATCTCCTATCTATCCATAATAAAAGTAAAATCCACCAAAACCTTAAATTTCAGATATCAGTGGATACTGAAAGGCTTGACCACTCATTTTCTTATTATATGTCTCTGGGGTTTCTTTGAACAATTTTGCCATGAGGTCCCTGCTACGTCAGCCCTAATTCTAAAGTCTCAGTCCTTGAATTCTTAAAATATGGAAATACAAGGAGTGTCATTCCCAGTGTAGTTAGTAGCAGTGTATATACAAGAAAGTGTGATTAGCACAAATCGTGGCAGTACAGGCAGGAATTTCAGCATTTAAGTCCTCACAAATGGTGAGTTTAAAGTGTTAATGTTAAATGTTCTTACCAGCTTCATTTTTTAGGAGCAAGGATTCAGCATAGGTTCTTCCCACATGGGGGTACAGCGAAAATCCCACATGGTTTAGATGTTTCCCATTATACTTCAACTTGTTGGCAAGCAAATTTATTTATTATTGGTATTTATATAGCGCCGACAAATTACGCAGCGCTTTATAGCATTCACATCAGTCCCTGCCCTCAAGGTGCTTACAATCAATGGTCCCTATTACAAAAACAAGGCCATTTTTAGATAGGGGCCAATTAACCTTCCAGCATATATGTAGGTATTGTATGTAGTATTCTTGTATTAATAACCTCCTGGTGCCTAGTTTATGTACCAACAAGTTTCTGGTGTCTAGTTCTGTAGTGTAGTTAGCCTTGGGGGTGGCTAGCATTCCTGTGCCAATAACCCCCTTGGTACCTAGTATTTTTTTCCATTAACCCTCTAGTGCCTAGTTTTGCCAACGAGGCCTTGACGTCTAACATTCTACTGTAGTAGCATTAGCCTTGGGTGGCTAATGTTCCTGTGCCATTTACCCTCAGTGTCTACTAGTCTTGTGCCAATATATTGATGCTATCTGGTGCATTCTTGCGCCAATATTCTCGCGCCAGTATTCTTGCGCCAATATTTCCAAGCTGACAAATTATATGTGTGAATAGCCCCTTAGTGTTTAACATTCTTGTGTCTTTTACAATGAGTGACTAGCATTCCTGTGCCAATTACCCCATGATTTATAACTTTCTAACATTCTTGTGCCAAAAAATTCCTAATATCTACCATTCTTATGCCATTAAGTGTTTTTTTCATTGATACATGTCCCCCAGGGCAGTACCCGGATCCCCATACACTTTTTATTGCCAATAAATTGCATATAAGGCTTCAAAATTTCTTACATTTCTGAGTTCTACCCCCATAGACTTGCATTGAGTTCTAAGTTTGAGTTAGAACTTTTTCCATGTTCGAAAGTTCGAGTTAGAACCGAACACGGGGGTGTTCGGCTCATCACTAGCCATTACTACCAGGTGTTTATTGTTCTTGTGGTGGTAATGCCTGCTGTCTAGCAATGTTATGTCACTAACCCCAGATTTCTAGCATTTTTGTTCTGATAATACCTTGGTGTCTAGCATTCTTGTGCCATTAACCCTGGATGATAACTAGCATTCTTGTGTCTTTGACTAACTAGCATTCTTGTGCCAGTAACTCTAGTATAGTATTTTTGTCCCAGAAACCCTGGTGTGTCTGTTGCTCTTGGGCCCATATTCCCCTGATTTTTAGCCTTGTTGGGCCATAACAACTGCTGGAATGTAACATTCTAATATCATTAACCCCAGTAATCTAGTGTCCGAAAAGAACATTTTTGTCAGGTCAAAACCAAAACTGAAAATGACTTTTTTCCCCAACCTTTTTAAAGTGTTTTCAATTATTTGTTAATTATTTTATTTTTATTTTTTTACTTTACTGTTAGGGGCTTTAGGGAAATATCAGCAGTCTAAGCTGACCCCTAATATATCTCCCTTTTAAATGAACAGGAAGTGATGTAAAGCACGTCCTGTTCATTCATAACTGGGGACACAGAAAGTATACTATGTCCTCAGTTATTTACAACCACTCAGTGATCAGTTTTGATCACTGAATGCTTGTAACACACTCTCCATCCTGTCTCGCCTGTCACAGGAGGCTGAGCTGGGTGGTGTGGGAGCCTCCTGTGACAGCTGATAGTTCTCTCCTCCCCGCACTGCTCCGCATCCTGAGAACTGTCTCCTCCCTGCACCACCCTGCTTGGCCTCCTGAAAGCTTCTCTTCTCCCCACTGGGCACCAACTGCTGAATCCTCTGTGTCCCCTCTGATCCCTGCTGCCTCTGTCGACATAGGTGGGGAGAGCAGCGAGGATTGGAGGGGACACAGACCGGCGCCCAGCTGAGAGGAGAGAAGCTAGGGATGCATTGAATTTTCAGACGTTTTGGTACTATCAGCATTTTTCCCATAGTACCATTTTTGGCAGCCAAAATTTCAGTGCATCTACCATCTTGTCTTGAATTGTATTGTAACTTTAATGTCTTCCTTATATTGTAAAGCGCTGCGCAAACTGTTGGCGCTATATAAATACTATGTAATAATAATAATATACAGTATATATATATTACATATACAGTATGTTTACCAAAGTAAATCTTTGCCCTCTGCCCAACTACAGACACACAAACAGTTCTGTGGAGCTAATAGTCCAGTACAAGAGAAATATAACATGGCACAATAAAGCAAGAGAAAAAAAAAGTATCATATAAAAATCAGTCCTAGTAAAAAAAATACCAGCAGATAAGAAAGTATCTGTAAATACACACCATTTGGGAATTGTCCTTATCAATGTTGAACCGATCAATTTACAAATATATATATATTTGTCACTGAACATTCTTGCCTTTATTTAAGTATAGTTTCAGTGTGATGACACCCTATGTAAAAAACTAACTGTTTCATGCAGGAGCACGCTGAAGTGTGCTCAGTCCCTTTTCTGGAAATTGGGAAGAGTTTTAAGGTATCTCCCAGTTGATAAAAGAAAATGCTTTATTTGTAAAAATAATCTCTTAATGTTCTTGTTTTCTCTAAAATAAAGATGACAGGAGTGCTGCACTGTACTATTAGGGTAAATCTATTAAGAAAGTATACATAAATATATCCTTATTAAGCCATGTTCTTACCCATAAATCTCCACATTGTTAAAAGGAGCCTTTGAATTTGATGGTGTCGGAATGGAAACTTGTCCTTTGGACCTCTTTATTTTTTCATAGAGCAATAACTTGTGTTGCACTTCCATGCTGTGAAAAAAGCTAATGCATGCACTACTTTTTATCACTGCATGCATAGCAACTCAATGCATGTCATTGCGGTACCATACATTGAACTCGAAGGTACGTTGAGGTGTCATTGAAGATGAATGGCAACACAACACACCAGCACACCTAGTGTGTGGGACCATGTGCTGCCTCTGCTAAATGCACAGATTCCATACATATAGCACAATGCTATGATGTGAACAGTCCCTAAAAATAATTTTCAGGTCTCAGGAAACCCCAGAAAATAATTACTATATCTACAGCTGGCAATACATTATCCTGATCAGTAAGTCATAAGATAAAAGAACAAATAAAAAATATAAACATTAAGAAGTTATTTTCAGTAATAGTAAACACTTTAAAATAATTACAATTATAATTATGGCCAGAAAACTACACTCAGACAGTGAAAAGTGTAATGTTTCCACACACTGAAGGTTTGTGAGTGAAGGGCCCCTTTACATTGGTGATCAGTGGGAAAAGGGCCCGATTACATTGGTGGTCAGTGAGACAAGAGCCCCAACATATTGGTAGTTAGTGGGAGGAATGCTGCTTGCATTAATTGTAAGTAGGATGAATGCCCCATTTTCAGATAGCTCAAAGATCATGGGGGTCAGTGGTTACTAATCTGCAAGGTACAATAAAATTGTCCAAGGAACCCATAGAACCACACCATTCCAGAGAGTACTGGTTGAGAAATGCTGGCGTAGATAGAGCTAGTTAATTCAATGCTTATTATTTTAGTCTGATAAAATAATTCATTTTTAAACCAGCTACCCTACTGGTTAGTCAAAATGGTAATGGAACAGCTAACTTAGTATTCACTCATATCAAATGCATTTTGCATTGCCTTGAGGTCTTATCTCAAATCTTGAGGCATGTAACAATTGTCACATGGGTTTAAATGCTGTTCTTTTAGACTCCAAAATATGATACCTCAGGTATACAAAACTACAACAGTTTTTCCATTCCCCGATACATTAAAAACAGTCTTAAGCCCATAAGGAAGAATGACAGATCACAGTAAAACAAACTCATATGGAGAACATTAAGCTGCAAAAGACAAGGGAGTCTCCTCTTGAGAACAAAAATGCATTTTCAGACTTACCTAGCATGTGGAAGGTAATGCATGAAGGACTGGGTAAAAATAGTTTGAATTTCTTCCTGTCCTTCCTTTACACACTCTTTAGATAGAAAATGAGCCCTGTGGTTTATAATGAATACCTCAAGTTGTAATTATCTAATGGATGTATGTCGTCAAGGAAATTAACGGTTGTTAACTCTAGTCAGTCCAGTAAATCATCAGAGTTATTTTGCAACAAACTTACACATATGGCTTTTCCCCCTTTCTTTCATTCAGAACTTTGTTCGACAAGTGACTGCTTGTGTTATAGGAAAGTAGAAGCTTTTCAGGTCTCTATGACAGGTCATACATAATCACTAAAGGAATATATAATTACACCTGCCAACCTCTTCTAGTGTAATTGATTCAATAACTAACAATGTCACTGGAAGGCTAGGCTCAGAGGTCTCTCTGTGTGAAAATATTCATACACGGCTAAACATCTTGGTATTTTAATTGCTTGTCTTGCTGCCAGGGTCCCATATGCACCTATCTCCACAGCAACAGAATGGTATGAGAGAGTGCTGAATGACTGAAAAGTGCATTTAAAAACTCAAGAACTGCAGTCATGATACAAAATTACAAACTTGCATAAAAGCAAGTTATGTGTTGTTTGTGGTTGTCTTTTTATTATGACCTGCTACAATACCTGCCCATATTGTTACAACTGAGTCATGGCTGAGTGCATGGTTTGAGTCATGGTACTGTATATTGTGCATGTATTCAAACAAGGCACCAATGCTTCCAGGGGAACCTGGTAACTGTCTGCATTGGTAATGTTGTCGGACTGAAGTTTGCCAGACTCTTGTAATTGTTTAAAGTAAAAAATATGTCCATGCATAAAATGCAAAAAACTTTTTATTGAAAGCTAAGCAAACATTAAATCCAGGTCATGTCCAAGTACAGTAGCTACATGTTGGCCTGTGTTTTTTTCATTTATAGCTTCTTTGATATTTTGTGCATGTGGATCGGTTCTCTGATGGTTGCATTGGATGGCTAATTAGTATCAGAAACTATAGAAATAGGACTGCCAATACAGATGGGAAAGTTTTCTGTTACAACCTGAAATACTGGATCATTCGTTTTTCACTTACATAATCAAATTACTTAAAAACGGTACTCAGAGGGTAGTGATCAGTAATTAATTTGAATGGTCTAAGGTTGTTTGTGGTATACCCCCAGGTTCAGCATTGCGACCTTATTTTTTAACCTGTTTATAAATTATACACAGGGTTATTTACAAAGCTGCCGAAGGCAACCGTGTGCATAACCGACCCGAAGTGAAGTGAGCCGCTGTTCGGCTATTCACTCCAGGCTTGTACAGCTGATTTCAGCCATACATCGAATGAAATCAGCCGTAAATCAGCTTGCTTCGGGTCGGCTGAACATGCTCTGCATGTTTGGCCAACCCGAAGTGCAGAAGGAGTTCGACTCAGCCGATCCAACATCTGGATCAGCTGAGCTGAACCTCCGGCAGGCTATTCGCTGCTGTTTGGCCTATTCCCATAGGGGCCGAACGGCAGGCAAAATAATTTCTTGTATTAAAAGAGCTATAGACTCCAGAAAGAAAACCATAATCTTGCCCCTGTACAACGCATTATTAAAGAGGAACAACAAAGGCACCTTTAGAAATGTTTACTAATGACAATCTACAAACACATACTTCTAGATAATTGCCGGCTTTGTATTCTTTGCATATCTTATTTCTCCTTTCTTCCCCAGTCTTCTGAGAGTGGAAATTTTTACTAATGGCAGATAAATCAATCTTCCTTTACTTCCTGGAACTCTGGCACATGTGACTAGAATATGTGACCATGCACATCATCTCAGGGGAGAAAAATGCATTTCCTTGAGATCTTGTGAGATTACAGATTATTATTATTATACAGGATTTATATAGCGCCAACAGTTTGTGCAGCGCTTTACAATATAAGGAAGACATTACAATTAAAATACAATTCACGACAAGATGGTAAGGAGGGCCCTGCCCCTGAGGGCTTACATTGTAAAAGGGAGGAAATGATACATGAGGAGGTAGCTGTGTGGGGATGAGTTGCTTGAGAAAGTGATAGTTCAGTGGTCAGGTTGAGGTGGGATAGGCTTCCCTGAAGAGATGAGTCTAAAGGGATCGCCTAAAGGCAGTCAGAGTGAGTATGCTGTAATGTCATCTGTTGTATAGCAATGCCTATGTCTACATTCTTATATACGCACACGCATGATGTTCGTGTTAGTGCGTTGTTTACCTATTGCTTTATTGAAAAAATAAAAAACTTTTTGAAAATAAAAAAAGGCAGTCAGAGTGGGAGATAGACGGACTGGTTGGGGTAGAGAGTTCCATAGGATGGGAGAGGCTCTAGTGAAGTCCTGGAGGCTAGCATGGGAGGAGTTGATGAGGGAGCTGGAAAGCAGAAGGTCATTTGAAGAGCAGAGGGGACGGTTAGGGTGGTACTTTAAGACAAGGTTTGAGATGTAGCCAGGGGCAGAGTTGTGGATGGCTTTGTAAGTGGTTGTTAATATTTTGAACTTTATCCTTTGGGCATTTGGAAGCCAGTGCAGGGATTGACAGAGGGGGTTTGCAGACACTGAGCGGTTGGTCAAGTGGATGAGTCTAGCAGCTGAATTCATGATAGATTGAATGGGGGGTAGCCTGTGTAGTGGAGGGCCAATGAGGAGGGAGTTGCAATGGTCAAGACGAGAGATAACAAGGGAGTGAATTAGTAATTTTGCGGTTTCATTGGTGAGGAAGGGGCGTATTTTGGAGATGTTACAAAGGTGAAGACGGCAGGATTTGGATAGTGATTGGATGTGGGGAAGAAAGGTGAGGTCGGAGTCAAGGATGACACCTAGGACCTTGGCATGGGGGGAGGGCTGGATAGTTGTGTTAACAATCTCAAGGGAAAAGTTGGGGGAAGGTGCATGGGCGGGAGGAAATATCATGAGCTCAGTTTTTGAAAGGTTAAGTTTTAAGTGTTGCGACATCCAGACAGATATGTCAGTTAGTAGATTAGTGACACGCAAGGACACTGAGGGGGTGAGTTGTGGAGTAGAAAGATAGATTTGAGTGTCATCAGCATAGATATGGTATTGAAAGCCATGTGAGGTTATTAACTGACCAAGGGAGGAGGTGTAGATAGAGAAGAGAAGGGGTCCAAGGACAGAGCCTTGGGGGGACCCCTACAGAAAGAGGAAGAGGGTGGGAGGATGTAGATTTGTGGTTGACACAGATGAGATTTCCCACCAATGCTCTGCTGATGTGACCTTCTCAGGATGCAACGCTTGGGCAAAATTACATCATTCGTGTCATAGTGGACCAGGAAGTGGATGAACTCTATTTGTAAGTAAATTAAAAACATGTTTGTTTAACTAATGAATGTAAGATGATTTTAGAACAGCATGAAGAGCTGTATGCTGTTGTGATTTTTAGTGAAAGGGGGTAAAGGTCCTCTTTAAGACCTCATCTGGAATATGCAGTTCAGTCTTGAGTACCTGTTCACAAAAAGTATTTTGGGGAACTGGATAGAGTGCAGTGAAGGGCAATTAATCGGTTAAGAGATATTGAGGACCTCATCTTAGAGGAAAGATTAAGGCAAATGAATGTTTTCCCCCTTGAGAAAGGTGATTAAAGGGGATATAATCACCATGTTTAAATACATAAATAGTTAATATAGTGAACTTAGTGCAAAGTTATTTAATTTAAAGAAGAACTCTGAGCTTGTAAAAAAATTAACCCTTGCAGTGGGGCTACCCCCTAAACTGCAGAGGTTAAGTGCTCATTGTGGTCAAGCTTCTAAAATAAAGAACATACACTCACCTGATCCTCAGTCCTGCAGAGGTGACCACTCATCTCTCTGCCCTTTCACTCAGGCTGTGGAATGTCCCTCGGTGTCCTCATATCCAATGCAAGTCAATAGACATGATGATATCACGTATCATTCGACCTCTAGCAACCAGACAGTACCAAGGATCGGGTGAGTATATCTTTTTTTATTTTAGATCCTAGACCAAAAAGAGCACTTAACCCTTGCAGTGCAAGGGGAGCCCCACTGCAAGGATTATTTTTTACATGACTGGAGCTGTTCTTTAAGGTCATTGCAAAGGCCAAGGGGGCACTCTTTAAATTTCTACATATGTAAAGGCTTCTTCCCAGTAAGAGCTGTAAAAATGTGGAATAGGTTAGCTCAGAAACTAGTTCTAGCCAGCTCAAAAAGCTTCTTTTTTTTTAAATGTTGGAAGCATTCCTAAGTGCACATAATATAACTGGATATTAACATTTTTAATACATATCACCAGGGATTGATGATCCAGGGAATATCCAATTGCCTTAGGGCAGGGGTAGGCAACCTTGGCTCTCCAGCTGTGCTGAAACTACAAATGCCATAAGGGATTGCAAGCCACAGGCATGACTCCCAGAGGCAGAAGCATGATGGGATTTGTAGTTTCAGCACAGCTGGAGAGCCAAGGTTGCCTACCCCTGCCTTAGGGGGTCAGGAAAGAACATTTTTCCCCCTGTTGGAGTACATTGGACCTTTGGATCAGCTGTGAGAATAAGGTTTGTTTTATGGAAGTTTTCTATTTATTTATTCTTTTGTTTTCTTCCTCTATTAGTTGATCTCAATGGACCTGTTTAAACCTGACGAACTACAGTAAAATAGCAAAACACAAATAGTTGTTAACTGTTGACAGTATAAGGTTTCCACATCAGTTCTTCCTTGTCTTGGTTCTATGTCTTTGAGAGGAAGAATTAATTACTCTTACCAAGACGTATGACAGGACTGAAATATATAATTGTGAGATCTTCCTAAACTTTAACTGATTCATTAATTGATTCATAGGAAAACTTTATTTTATGGGAAAACATAACAAATATGGTTACATTACAAATAAAACTATATTTTAATCACTTATTTATAGAATACAAATGCAATCCAAGCTAGTGGATCAACCTTTTGAATCAGCAATAGTGCAAACTCCTAGATATTCACCATCTGCCAATCAAGTGATTTGAGTCAAAGTTGTATAATTCTAAAACTAACCACAAACATTTTTGAGGAAGCATGTAGTCTGTTTTATATCGACAGAGCTACATTTGAACTGCACAGACTACCAAACATTTCTTGCTGAAAGGGAATTAAAACAAAAGAAATGTTTTGTAAACATTCAGGCTTGGTTCTGCCCTCTATTCGTGCGGCCTGAGGTACTGGCCCACAAATGTCTTTGATAAATGGAACCCTGCCCACCATTACCACACGAACACTAAACTGCATCAGTTATGGAGACCTGAAATAAAATTATTGTAGAGTATGCTTGTTGAACCAATGCAGATCACTACCAGTCATAAGGCAGTGTAAATGGAAACTGTAATGCAGCTCTGAAAAATGAACTAGACCATACCAACCAATCAGAAATTATTTCTTATTGGAGTGATTCAGCAAATTAGGATCTGGTAGTTTCTTTGTTCCTATATTTTGTTTATTACAATTGTGTTATGTTCTACTTCCCTACTGAAAAAGCCAGTGTAGTGGCAGGTTATGGGGACCCTCCAGGCACAATATTTGAAGGAATTTTTCATTTTTACTCTTACCCTGTAAATCATGTAAAAATCACTGTTCCTTTAAAAAATATTTTTTGGGGTTTTTTTTGCTTTAAATTTCATTGATTCCTGTCATTCAGGGCACTACCCGGATCCCCATACACTTTTTATGGCCAATAAATTGCATATAAGGCTTCAAAATGGGGACCTTTAATTTTCTGAGTTCTACCCCCATAGACTTGCATTGAGTTCTAAGTTCGAGTTAGAACTTTTTCCATGTTCGAAAGTTCGAGTTAGAACCGAACACGGGGGTGTTCGGCTCATCACTAGTACTGACCCTGAAGGAGCTAATGGAAATGTCGTGTTCTCCTATCATTTCCAGTCTTTAACTGGACCCACAGTACACAACACGCCAATAGCGAGAAATGGACTTCATTAAAACTAGCAATAAGCCATGAAGAAATAAGGTGGTTAAATAAGATTTACAATAATAAATGCAGTAATTCAATGGCAGTGGTATAAGTCATGATAGAATGAAATAAAGAGTTGCTGTTTGCCAGTGAAAAGCCTTGCCTGAAATGCATTGGACGAGTGGAGAACAGCACTGCAAACCAATAAAAAACAACTATGATGCAACAAGTATCCCCAATCTGGAGTAAGAGGGATGTAGCTAACTACTTGGGCCTAACTACATTCTATAGACAATTGCTAGCTACCTACTGACCAGGTAACTTTAAAGTCTTCCAGTGGTGGGGCCCATTAAAATTAATGGTGGAGTGCTCAACCTTCAAGTGAAGGTATTTGTAATCCACAAGGGTAAGTATATCCTTGCAAAGTGTCTTCAAAAAGGTGTAAGCAAGGGTAGCACAACAATGGGTGACTAGAGGCCTAAATTCAATGTCCAACAAGATATCCACTTGGATGCAGTCTTTCCCCTGATGGTTCAATCTGCTGCTGGTTAATGGTGGATGAAAGAGAAAGTCAAACTGTTCTGGCTGCTTCAGGGTGAGTGGGGAGTAGACCACACTGTTACTTTGGAACTGTGGGAGGGGTCTGCCTCTGGCTTCTCAGGAGGTCAGTCTGATCCTGATGATCCTTCCTGGTCTTTCTTCTGGCAGGCTCCCTTCTTGATAACGTGTGTGGATCTCCCCCCAGGGAAGTCCCTCTGTCCCCCACACAGTCCTCTCTTTCTCCTTCTTCTCTGGGTCTGCTCTGGTACTCCCTGCACTGCCACTTAGCAGTCTAACTGTGGTGCAGCTGTGATGTCTGAGCTGGGCAGCTCCCAAGTCTTAAAGAGGCTGCCAGTGCCAGGGCTAAAACAGTATGCAGTAATTCTGCAAGAAAAAATGTAAACACAATGCAAATTTGTACTGAAGCATTTGGAAGAGTAAAACTGCGTAAATGTTGCTTGCAAAATATATGTAGTGTTGAATTACAGCATAGCGTATGGTACACAAATTCATTTTCTGCAGGAGAGCTTAACTTGTAACAGACTACATAAAAACATGATTCTAATGAAAAATAAAAATCTACGTTGTACAAACCTTTTGACTGATGACTGCTTTAAGTGAGAAAACAACTACATTTTGAATCATGTCAAACTAAAAATGTATTGATTCTCATTAATGTCACATTTGAGAGAACCTTTTTCAATATCGTTGCTGATTTTCATATGGGCTGCAGAAGGTGCCCACTTGGACTTACAAAAAAGAAAGAGCTGTTTGCAGCAGATGTTCCTTGGCTTTTATGCTCTGAAAACAAGTTCAGAGTTAAAAAATATGGATACAAATAAACTGAACATGAGTAATATTGAATGTGTTATAGAAATACAATCTGGTATGTAAATGCAAGGCATTATTTCATTTTTCATTCCTCTGCTAATTTTTGGCTGTCATGTAAAACTGTCTGTTGTATACAAACTGGTTAGCTCTTACAATAAATAACATTATTTATAAAAACAACAATAACTTGTTATTAACTATCTTTTGCTTAATTTATTATATGTTATTACTGCTAATTTCCCCCTCTTGTTAATATCTTTTAAATGTTTTATTGAAAAAATAAAATACAGAAAAGAACACAACTTCCAACATACACAAAAATACACTTCTCCCTGGAAACATTAATTTTCCTGCTTTTGCTGCCTTATATTGTAAATGTTAATTGGGTTCTGAACCACTATAAAGGGTAAACCATGATTAAAAGAATGGCTTAGTCCCCTTTTAGGGTACACACACTATTTGTTGAGAAATCATTCTTGACATAAACATGTATAATGATTTTGGCTTAGCATGCATGTTTTAGCACAGACCCAATACCATTGTACTAACCTATAACTTTTTATTTTTTGTGGACTAATCCTTTAACAAATGTATACACTATATACATATATATATATATATATATACACTGAGTGGCCAGATTATTATGACCGCCCCATCAGTACTTCGTTTGGCCACGAGATAACTCCACGAGATGACTCCACGAGATGACTTTGTTGGGCCGCCTCTTGACTCCACGAGATGTTGAAAGGTGATGCGAGGAATCTGACACTGCACTGTTGCCCTTCTGTTGTCTTGTACCAGTCTTGCCACTCTCCGTTCTGCCCTAACATTGACTAGTCGCTGATGGCCACAATTTGCACGTTCAGACCCAGATTTTCAGCTGATCGTCCAGTCTTTAAACAACAGCTGCTCTTGGACATTTAACGAATTCTGCTGTTTTGCCGATACTCGCTCCATGGCTCCACGCCAACAGTCATCCCACGTTCAAAGGCTGTTAAATTGCATTGTTTACCCATATCTTCAGAAAACAATCACTTCTACTGTCGTGGTAAACAACCTGCTTCCCTATTTATGATGGTCTGGCCCTCTGGCAACTTCAGCGCAAAATTATATCTAATTATAGCTAATTTGACTACAAACATCAGGTGGTCATAATAAACTGGCCACTCAGTATATATATATATACATACATACAATCAGATAATATGTCATATGAACAATGTAACCTATCGTTACCAGTGATTGCAATATTGTGCTACAGCAAGAGACAATAGCACAAAAACGTGTCGCCAGTCCAAACATACTTACATAAAAAGTCAGTTAACAATAAAGTGACACTGTACATACACAATCCAACTGAAAGTGATCTCAGTTAAATTCATCTCAGGCGCTTACTGGGTATACACGCAAAACAAATGGCAAACACAATCATTAATTTATAACTAGCTTTAAAGCAAGGTGCACATGGAAGGGCTTTATACTGTACAGAAGTAACACTTTTTCAGCACCAGCAAGGTCCCCAGCCAGCCTGCAGAGGACAGGTTTTAGTTGCACAACTTTTGCAAAATATGTGGAAGCAAGTGCGGTCCTAACTTTAATCTATGAGACCCTTCATCTTGGAGCAAAGGATGAATTGGGTGCACCTTTTCTCAGGAGGTAGCCCAACATCCTGTGCCCTTAAGGATGGAATTTAAACATTTTAACAGTCATGTAGTCCCATTGGGAACATGCGGGTGATCTGCCAGTATAAAACAGCAGTCAGAATAGTACCACTTATTAGGTGAGCGAGAATATATCAGGGGTGACCTTCACTGAGCCAAAGAAGACCACTGAGTGGAATGTGAATATTTAACTGTTCCAACTGAATCCATTATTTCTCTGAGCTGCACCAATCTAAAATTTGAGACATGTGGATCACCCAGTGATATTTAATGTGGTTGTGGAAACCTATACTCCCTCTGTATTTAGGGTGAGCCATGAGGACATGGTTCTGGCGATTACATTTCTGTGCCCAAAAAAACTGAACTCCTCCCATATCTGTCCCAAGAAGGTTTTTGGATTGCCCACAGGCAAGGCGTAAATATATAGTAGTTTCGGGGGAGTTAATTTTTAGGATGCTATTCTGCCTGAACCTGGTAAAAGAGTGAGAGGACCAATGTTTAAGATCCTTGTATCATTTCCCCCTCCTCTTTTAGATTGTAAGCCCTCAGGGGCAGGGCCCTCCTTACCATCTTGTCTTGAATTGTATTGTAACTGTTATGTCTTCCTTATATTGTAAAGCGCTGCGCAAACTGTTGGCGCTATATAAATACTATGTAATAATAATAATAATAATAATAATAATCCTGTCTAAGTCTAGAAATGGAGGGATGTTAACCAAAAAAGTATCCCTGACTGAGGACAAAAGAAGGATTCCCAGGTATTTGATGTAGTGTTGTGACCATTTAAAAGGGAAGTCCATCTTAAAAACATTTAAAGCATGTAAAGGGATGTTAATATTCAGGGCATCTGACTTGTCATGGTTAATTTCGTAGTTAAAAAAGGCTACCATATCATTAGAATTTGAACATGAGGCTCAGGAACGAAGTAAGCGGCTGCCATATTATGGTCCCCAGATGCATTATGGTTCCCAGGTACCAAAATGCAGCCTTCGTAAGGGTCCAATCCACATCTTATTATTATTATTATAAAGGATTTTTATAGTGCCAACAGATTGCTCAGCACTTCACAAAATAAAAGGAGACAGTACAGTTACAAAACAGTTCAAGACAGGAGTGACACAAGACCCTGCTCATGAGCGTTTACGATCTAAAAAGACAAAAGGTAATAGCTGTGCGGAGATGAGTTTATGGAGAAAGCAAAAGTTCAGTTTTTTAAGTATATAAATATGCTCTCCTGAAGTGATAAACATTTAGGGTTCATCTAAAGGTGGACAGAGTTGAGTTGGAGATAGTCAGACCAATTGATGTAGGAGTTCCAGAGGATGGGAGAGGCTCTGGAGAAGTCCCGGAGGCAAGCAAGGGAGGAGGTGACGAGGGAGCTAGAAAGCAGGAGTTCTTGGGTGGAGTGAAGAAAATGGTTTGAATTAAATTTTGGGACCTAACTGATGATGTAGCTGAGGGCTGAGTTGTAAATGGTTTTGCACGTTGTTGTTACAATTTTGCATTTTATTCACTCATTGAACAGAGGCCAGTGGAGAAATTGGCAGAGAGGAGCAGTGAATACTTAACGGTTGGGGAGGTGGATAAGTCTGGCAGCAGCATTCATGATAGACTGAAGGGGGATTACTGGCAGTTGAACAAACAGAGTTCTATGCCAAGGGACACCTCTTCATGTCACTGCAACTATTTGTCTATAGCAATTGTAATTATCACATCGACATATCTTTCGTGTGATTTACCTCATTGTGGAAATTTTGTTACATACTTAGCTTACACGTGAACATGTGCTAGTTTTCTGTGATACCTTCTATACATGAACATTACTTGAATAATATTGCCAGCATATACACACCAGGTATTGCTTGCCTATGGATAACCGGTGACCATTATATGATTGATGTACAGATGATATAAGCATTCTACAGTGATGACTTTGCTTCATATAATTTCACATTTAAATAGCTTGCTTAGGTTACTGCCACGGGTGACCTGTACAAGCTTAAATTTGTCTGATATGCATTACCAACAAATGGTCATCAACTGCAGGGTGTTACTCAATGGGCACTATATACATTGTATAGAAATTGAGTATCCTTCCAAATTTTGCCAATGTTTGATTCAATGTGGATTTGTGTTTGCCAACAGTAGAGTACAGTTATACAGTAAAAGCATGTTCCTGGTACATTGAGCCAGTTTTCAATTTGAATGAGATTATTCTGACATCTACTTTGTATGCAGTATTTTATTTATTATATTTCTCATATACAGTGGTGGCACTGGGAGTGTTACTTGTTATCTACTCAGAATTTTATGTTATTTACAGTATATGGATCTGACAAGATAATGCTCTGTGCATATTACCTAATTTACCAGCATTGATTTAAGGTTTACTTTTAATGTGTGGAAGCTGTTGCTACTAACAACAGAGCATTGCCAAGTTAACCAAAGAGTAAGTTGAAGTGATTTTGCATTTATGTGGCTGTATTCATGCAATACTTGCTGTCACTTTGTTTATGCTGGAGGCACATGTAATAGCTAGCGGCTTTGGGGGTGCCGTTAAGAAAATATGGCATTGCAGAGCACCTAACAGTGCAACGTGTGAACTCCACCCTTACTGGGACCCCATGATATTTTTTAGATTTGTCTGTACTTTTAACAAGGAATTTGGGAAGGAATGTTAATCAAAATAATTAGAGGTGCCCCAAAATGGAAATTTTTAAACTGAAACGAAACCGAAATAAAAAAATTGTCAGCCCGAAACCGATACCGAAAATGTTTTTATTTTAATTTTTTTCAAATTTTTTAAATATTAATTTTTTTTAAAATAAACTTTTAAATGTTTTTATATTTATTTTCATTTATTTTCATTTATTAATTCATTTTTTATTAAATATTTTTATTTTTTTAATTTACTTTTAGGGGCTTCAGGGAAATATTAGGGGTCTAAACAGACCCCTGATATTTGCCTTTTAACCACTTCAAGACAAGGTGTTTAGACCCCCTCCCTGCCAGGCCATTTTTCAGTGTTCAGCGCTGCAGTACTTTGACTGACGTTTATTCCGTCATGCAACGCTGTACTGAAATGAATTTTATACCATTTTTAGGGATAGATAGAGCTTTATTTTGGTGGTATTTAATCACCACTGGGGTTTTTATTTTTTATTATAATTAGGAAAAATTACAGAAAATTTTGGGAAAAAAAAGTTTTTTTTAACATTATGTTAGGAAACATTTATTATTACCCATTTTTTGGTAAAATATAAAAGATCGGGTCACGTCGGGTAAATAGACACCAAACATGTCAAGCTTTAAAATTGCACACACCAGCGAAATCGCAGAAAACTACCATATCCAAAACTGGCCATAGGCGACACTTTAAAAGCTTTTACCGCTCATCAGTTTAGTGTTATCAGTGATTGATGGCCCTAGACTTATTGCTCTCACTCGGAGGTTTGCAGCGAAATGTAACATGTGCAGCGTAATGGGCGCAATCGTCTTTTTTGCACGTATGCGCCCCCGACGCATGTTTGCATGCGTGTATGTATGGGTGGGGACTTTAAAAATGTTTTTTTAATTCTTTTTTATGTGCAACTTAAATTTGGGGGGGACTTAATTTTTTTTTCCACTAAACTTAATTGCTATCACATACGGGGGCTAATAAAACCCCCCTATGTGATAGCAAAATATGTGACAGGTCCTCTTTATGGAGACATCAGGGGTCTCCAAGACCCCTAATGTCACCTAGGACCCCCCAAAAGAAGCTGATGAAGCAGAGATCTGCTCCATCAGCTTCTTTCCAGCTTCTGAAGCTGGAGAGTGACACAAGAATGCGGAAGTGATGTATTATACAACACTTCCGCATTCTTGCAGAGGAGAGGGGACCGGAGGGAGCTCGTGTACCGAGCTCTCTCTGATCCCCTGTGACACAGCCGACATGCTGATCCCGGGCTCGCACCGGGGCACAGCGGAGCCCGGGATCAGCGGGACAACGGCAGGGGGGCGCCGCGGAGGGGGGGGGCACCGATCGGCACCCCATACACGCGATCCGCCGGCTCTAAAGCCGGCGGATCGCTTGTATGGTATCAGGCATCGCTGCCTGTTTTTAAAAAACGGCAATTTCCCGCTCGCGCGCGCCGAGCGGCGCGCGCGAGGGGGCGTGTCTGAGCGGACGTCTAGAGACGCCTGCTCAGATCTAGAGAGCTCCGGGCCGGCCGTTTTTCTACTACGGCCGGCCCGGAGGCAGTTAAAATAGGAAAAGAGATTGAGGACACAAAGTCCTCAATCTCTTTTTCTGTATCCCCTGTTATAAATAAACAGGAATCCTCTATACTGAGTGTTCCTGTTCATTTATAACATGAGGATATGGTATGCTAACTATAACTACAACTATGAATGAACAGGAGGTGATGTAGATCACTCCCATTCATGCATAATTGAGAATATAGTCAACATACCATGTCCTCATTTATCTACAAACACTCAGCAATCACTGATCACGGAGTGTTTGCACTCGCTCTCCTCTCTGACACGCTGTCACAGGAGGCTGATAAAGTGGTGTAGGGAGGAGAGCTCAGTCTCCTGTGACAGCGTGGCCTGTCTCCGCCCACACACCGCTCTGCCGGACTGTGATAGGAGGCTGAATGGTGGGGGAGGAGAGACGCCGGCCGCTCACATCGCTCATCTCCCGCTGCGCTCAGCCGTCTGTCACTTTCTCTCCTCCCCGCTGGGACACAGAGCAGCACCCAACGGGGAGGAAAGAAACCTGGGGTGCGCCGATGTATCGGCAGGAAAATGGCACTTTTTACATTTTTGACACTTTTGACATTATGACAAAAGTTCAATTTTCGGGCGATATGTTTCGGCGGCCGATATATCGGTGCATCCCTAAATATAATAAAAGTTATATTATATTTTATGACCTTTCACTGTGTTCCCAAAGCTATTTCTCTAAATTAGCACATTATGATAGATTCACCTGCTAAGTGACACCCTCCAGTGCTGCACTCCTCCCACGTTGGAACTTTCATTGCAGTCTTCTACCGGGTTCCGATTCTTCAGCCCCTTCATTGGCTTGCACACGTGAGTTACTCATACAAGAATCTTTCTGAGTCTGTGCAATTAGCTGTGCACTCCTATTAGACATGTACGCCAGCCATAACAGCATGCAGTTACCCGACAATTCATACCAGACTCTTTAGGTCTGGTAGGAATTTTAGGGGGAACCCCAGCGCCAAAAAAAAAACTTGTTGGGTCCCTCCTGAAATCCCATACCAGACCCTTAATCTGGGCAGCAGCCTGGCAGGACAGCCCTTGGCATTGGGAGGGTACTTTTCTAGGACCCCCTGGAAAAGCACCTTGTCCCCATGCCGATGGGGACAAGGGCCTCTTACCCACAACCCTGGCTTAGTGGTTGTGGGGGTTCTGCGGGCAGAGAGCTCATCTGTGCCTGGGTACCCCCTGCATGTTATAACTTTCAGGACTAGTTCACACCAGCTCCAGTGCGTTCCGGCCCGATTTGGTGCTGGAACACACTGGATCGCATCCTTAATCCGGGCAGCAGCCTGGCAGGACAGGAAAGGGGGGGGGAGACAAGCGAGCTCCCTGTCCTTCCACCATACCGGGGCACATGCCCTTGGCATTGGGAGGTTACTTTTCTAGGACCCCCTGGAAAAGCACCCTGTCCCCTGCAGATGGGGACAAGGGCATCTTACCCACAGTGGTCGTGGGGGTTCTGCGGGCAGAGAGCTCATCTGCGTCTGAGTACCCCCTGCATGTTATAACTTTCAGGGCTAGTTCACACCAGCTCCAGTGCGTTCCGGCCCGATTTGGTGCTGGAACACACTGGATTGCATCCTGGCTGGCTCACATCCGCAGTGTGATCGCCTGCACTGGAACGCATGGCAAATCAATGCCTGCAGTTCCTGTGCGCTCCAAAAAAATAGTGCATGAAAATGGACTGGATAAGGCCTTTTTAGCCTTATACACCCAGTGGAGCACTCGCTGAGCCTGTACCTCAAGGCTGAAACCAAATGTGTAAGAATCTCCACTTTAAGTTTGTTAAAGGAGAACTATGGGGTTAAGGCTTTTCCCCATAGTTCTCCACAGGTTAACGGGAGGACACAAACTAGCGTCCTCCCGTCACCCTAGGCTCAGTAAACCGCGAGCTGTAGCTTGCAGTATACTGAGACGTCGCAGTATACCGCAAGCTGCTAGCGGTATAATGAGACGCTGCAGCTGAAGCAGATCCCGACAATTGTGCCGGGATCCGCTTCAGCTGTGTGACTGACAGCTGGCTCTGCCTATCTAGAGGCAAAGCCAGCTTTACCCACCCCCTCCCCATCCGTTCCGCCAGTCAGCGCTGGAGGATCGGAGCGGGGAGGGGGGAATCCAGCCCCTCCCCTGTTACGGCAGAGAGCCGTGACAGGATCGAGAGGTGAGCGATCGCCGGTATGTGTTCGCTCACCTCCCGATCTACTGAGCCGACCTGTGACAGTCTCATTGTCACAGGTCGGCTAGAACTATGAGGTGAGTGAAAAGCACTCACCTCATAGTTCTCCTTTAAAGTCCTGGGCAATGTTGGGTTTTGGGGCAAAGTAAGCCTTTTAGGGTTCACGCATTAGAAAAGGTGGAATTAGACCTGCCTCCTGTGTTCTCTGCCATACCTCTTTTGCAGTGAGCCTTTCAAAAGTGGTTTGGTAAGCTACCACATCATCTGCTGAAGTAACTTGCACAAACTGCCTTGAGAACAGCAGGTACTGGTGCAGTGAAATCCTCACTTATCTTTGCTTTAGGACAACTTTTACAAGACACCTCAATCCATTTGATGAGCCTTTGTAATTACAACAACCTGGTCGGACTGCATCTTCATTTGATGATTGATGATTTTTGTCTTACTGCACTGCTATAGCAGTTTGCTGGGCCGCACTCTCTTGTATCAATGCATTTATTACATCCGTTTTATAGTTTGATTAGAGTGTTGTCTGCATCAAACACAATATTTCACAATTCAACTCTTTTCCAGGGCAAAGGTACTTCCCTTATATTTCTGGCCCTTATATCACTGTTCACAGCTGTAGTAGCAATTATAGGCCAGTAGAAACAAAATCTAGGCTGGATCAGAACCGCAAACAAGTGACACAATACAAAGTAAATCAAATATATATCTACAAGCCTTAGGCCCCGTTCACACCTTTCCGTTTTGTCGGGCGTTCAACGCTCTATGAACGCTCTACAAAACGTACAACCATGAAAATCCCATTGTTTTCTATGGGTATGGTTCACACCTTTCCGTATTTCCGCCCGTCTGAACGCCCTACAAAACGGCTGACGCCCAAACAAGTACATGTACTTCTTTGGGCCGTTTTGGAGGGCGTTTTCCATTGGGATACAGCCAAGTAGCCTTCGGAATCGCGCGACGGTCGCGCGATTTTTTTACCGCGAATCGCGGTTAAAAAAACGCGTGACGGTCGCGCGACAGACGTGCATGCGTAATACGCCTAGGTGTGAACCCAGCCTTAATCTCCCATATGACAGAAAACATGCAGAAATATACCTCCCCTTTGCAATGTCACACCAGTTTATGGCTTTCCATGGACCAGGCAGATTGGACAGGCTGCATCAAACCTTCTGCTTCCCTTCAACGTTTGCATGATGGCTTAAGTGATCAAATGCATTCCAGTTAAAAGGTAAGCCAAGATTTCATTGGAAAGTTTTATATTCACCGGATCCTCTTTAACATGAAACCAAATACATTTACTTATTTCTAGAGGATATCTTAAATTCATATGAGCATTCTTATGCTCCTGTATGCACACAACACAACAGTTTGTCAGGGTTTCTGACAGAGGCGTAACTAGAACCTTCAGGGCCCCGGTGCAAGAAACCATGAAGGCCCCCCCCCCCAGCCGCCATGGCACCGCATGGTTAACAGAAAGGCTGACGAGGTCCCCAGCAAGCACGGGACCTCAGGCAGCCGCTTTAAAATTTTAGTGCGGTGTTCTAGAAAACGTTCGAGGCGTTCGAGAAAACGACCCAGTATCTGCGCTTACGTACAGACAGGATAACATGCACGGGACCTCAGGCAGCCGCTTGTTTAAAACTTTAGTGCGGTGTTCTGTCGAGAAAACGACCCAGTATCTGCGCTTACGTACGGACAGGATTACAGAGGAAACCGGCATTTATTTACAAAATATACGTTTGTAATGGTTAATTGTGACCGTTAATAATATGCCGTCCATGGCAGTGAATGATGGAAGGCAGTAAATGATGGAATAATATTAGCGGTCACAATTAATGATTTAAACGAAATACTTTGTAAATAAATCCCGGTTTCCTCAATAATACTGGTCTGTGCGCAAGCGCAGATGCTGAGGTCGGCAAATTCGCCTAGGCCGGCGTTCTCGACAGGCCACCAGTATCTGCGCTTAGTATTGGGGAATTTTCATGAGTATGAGTACCTGTGAAAATGCCCAGTATTGGCACTGGTGCTTCCCTACTTAATAATATAATGTATTGCTGGGACTTGTAGTCCTACATAGTTGGAGCTATTCTGCATTGCTGTATAATCATCATACAGCAATGCCGAATACCACCAGCAATGCATAAAAGTGAGCACATATCACCAGCATCGAACACAGACACACACACACACAAACACACACACAGACAGAAAAAAATTATAAAAAATAAAAAAGTAAAAAAATAAATAAAAACCCTGCGGCCCCCGCTATCCGGTTGGCATTCTCCATGGGGGGCTGGTTGAAGAGGAAGGGGGAGCATTGAAGATCCTGGCCTTCAGGGGCAGCAGGGAGAGCAAATCTGGTCCTGGGTGCAGTGGGTTTCAGGAGGGGTGCGGAAGGTCTCAGGAGGGGAGTGGAAGGTCCCAGGGGGGGAGTGGAAGGTCCCAGGAGGGGAGCGGAGGGTCTCAGGAGGGGTAGCGGAATGTCCCGGGAGGGGTGCGGAGGGTGTTAGGAGGTGTACAGAGGTTGTCAGGAGGGGTGCGGAGGTTGTTAGGAGGGGTGCGGAAGGTCTCAGGAGGGGTGCGGAAAGTTCTCAGGAGGGGGGCGGAGGGTCCCAGGAGGGGTGCGGAAGGTCTCGGGAGGGGTGTGGAGGATACACACTAAACCATCTTACCTTAACAGACAGCGCTGCAGCCTGCTCAGCCCGGCCGGGACTCCAACGCGCAGCACGCCCCGCCTCCGAATGACTCATCATTCTGAAGTCTCAGAGAGATCTCTCTACTCTCTCTGAGACTCTGGAGCTGAGAGGCAGATAGGAGAGAAGCAGCTCAGACAGGCACAGTTCCTTGCAGCCGAGGCCGCAAGGACCTGTGCCGGTCTGAGTGCGTGCGGACGGCAATCCCTGCCGCACAGCTGCCCGTACATGCTACGGGTGGCTGTGCAGGGATGGAGCGGCAACTCTCTGGAGGGGGGGCCCTCTTCTTCCTCACTGGGCCCCCCCCACCCCAGGGCAATTGCGACCCTGGTAGTTCCGCCAGTGGTTTCTGATCTTTCCTTGTCCACTTGAGCTGCAGGTTCAGCTTCTGTGTAGTGTTTCTGCTCCTAGGTGCCCTCTTATGATCAAACCCGAAAACTTCATCCTTCTGCAACTTCTAGCAAACTTGTGATAAATTCCTGTCTCACAATGATGATGGAACTCTAGTTCACTATATAAGCAGTTTCTTCACTTTGTTTCCGCCCTTGTGTTTGTTCCGACCTACCAAGTGCTCTCTGCTAGTTCCTGTGCTCCATGTATGATCCTTGCTCTGTCTACTGATCTCCTGGTTCCAGACTCCGGCTATTGTACTCGTTCATCCTGCTCTATGCATTCCCAGACCTGGCTCGACTGACTACCTGATTTGGCTTCTGAACTCTGGCTTGGATCTGACTATATCTTGAATGAATCTATTGGTTTGTTATTTTGTTTATTGTCGCTTTCAATAAACTCCTTTATTTTTTACCCTGTGCTTTTAGTTTCTCTTTGGCTTCTTGGTTCCCTGATACAGTTTTAGACTGCTACACCTATCTATCTATCTATCCCACCTTTTTTCAACAGAAAATGCACTTCTTTACAGGTAATTTATAAGGTTAATACATTTTGTTGGTCTTTTTTCAAATTCAAAATTGGACAAAAGATATTCAAGTTCGGTAATATTTTCATAATCATTTCACTGATATTTAAATATTTCTGCAATAGCAAGCTTAAGTATAATTTATAACAAGCATCCTGGGACTCCGAAAGAAAAATAACATTGAGACACATTTTCTGTGTTACTGCCCTTGTGGTAAACCCCTGGCCTGGTAGAGGAGCACTCTGAAATCATAAATAACCTGTAGTATGTCATAAAAAGCTTTTCAGAAGCAGACATACTCATGTAAGGTTTCAGTTGCACAACTAGAATGGAGGAAAATGGAGACAATTTTGGCACAGTTGACACACATGCATAATGCAACTTTGCAAACCATTTTCTAAATAGGAAGCCCTTATAGTTTCAAATGACTTTATAGAGCATTTTCAGATGTCATGTTACACGATGTTGCTTAGCAACTGTATGCCTCAACCCACAGTCTCCAGAGTGTTCCTAACAAAATTTCACTGATCCATTAGCAGGAAATTGCTCATTTTTAATTCAAATGTATAAAAAAGTTATGCAGCATAAGCAAAACATACAATGGTATGAAAAGTGTGAATTTCCATTTTGTTATTTTATGCTTTAGGTTGTGTGTAAAATAACAGAATAAGCCTTACATTTGTACCCAATGTCAAAGTGATACAATATTCACTTACCTATTTTGCATTTTAATTTTAACTGCATACTTTCAAAGTTATGTAATTCAAAAAAAGGAAATATGACAAATAAAGCAACTAGAAAATATAAATTAAAATTAACGCTTTTATTAAAAGTGTAAATCCAATCTACCTCTCTATGGTGTGTAGAGAATACATTTCTGGTGCCTTTGCTTATCTTTTGTACTTCTGCCCCAATCTTTGCTACAGCCATGCAAAGATCCTATGCAAATATCAATGATATCTTATTGTCAGTGCTTGCACTCTGCTAGGCAAGTCACGGCCTCATGTGACAGTGCTCATGCCTGGTGATTGATCGCACAGACACAGGGTACTGCATTGTGAAAGGGCAGAAGGAGCATACATGTGTGTCCCATGGCAAGAAGTAATGGAATTTTGACTGGAGCTCCAAGATAGACAAGAGCAGGTACGGCGGGTAAAGACACTGGAGGATGCCTTCTTCACAAACTGGATGCTCATTTAGATTTTTTTCCTTTATCTACAGGATTATATGAATGTAATAATTGTTCTTTTATTTTTTGTAATGTCGTTTATGTAATTAAAAAATCTTAGTATTTTAATTTAATTTTCAATGCTTAATAGACATGTAAGCCGGCAAAAAAATAAATTTGGTTTGGATTTTTCTTTCTTTCTTGTTTCAGGTCCGATTGCCGATCTTCAGATTTTTTAACATTTCTATTTAGTTTTGGACGGGGGTTTTCTAATTAGCGAGAAAACAGTCAAGTGTACGATTTAGTTTCATTTTGAACAAGATTCGGATGATCTGAAATTGTGTTAAAAGAACATTCGGATTCGTTTGCATTAAGCCTCACTGGAATTTGGGCATTCAAATGAATTTGCATATGGAACAAAATTAAATTTACATATCTAATGTTTAACTTTATCTTAAAAAGGTTCCATATCATTGGGCCTAACTGTACAGAAGGTCTATATTTTCAGCTTCTCTGTATTATAAGGTCATTAGGACCAGATGTGTAGGTATATTGTAAGGTAGTGGGCAGGATTATTAGAGAGCAGTTTCCCTATCTGCCCACTAGGTGGTGCTATAGAGAATAGTTAAGTGTTTGTGACTATAAGAGTTGAATGGTAGCTCTGCCCTCTAGAAGCTCTATGATATAGACTGATAGATATCAGAATTTCGTTTTGGGGGGGAACTGCCCCGATTAGGGTTAAGGTTAAAAGAGAAGAAGATAAAGCAGGAGACTGGTCCATAGGAAGATACAGGACCGGGCTCATTAATCACTGAATATTTCTGTCTTGTAGCAAGTCAGCTGCAGGCATCGTTTGGCCACTGTCAGAATACAAAGGAAACATTGGGGGATGATCAACGCTCGTAAGTGTTGATGGAGGAATCTGTTCTATTTGTTTTCATTCAGCCTGTGGGTTAAAACAAAAAAAATAGAACTGTATGTCCAGCTTTAGTAAAGAGGAGCTTTAGCTTAGGTTTTTATAAAAAATAAACTCAGCAAATTGTTGGGACGAGGGTGTGGGGGGCAAGGAAGGTGGAAGGGGGGACAGCTGGCCACAGTTAGTTTTAACTTTAAACTTTGCTCCCTAAGCTCTACCTCTAAAAATAAAAGTAGACTGCTTAACCCCTAAACACTAACCTGTTTTAACCCCTGAACAGTTCTCTAACACTAAACTGACCCTAAAAGAAAGAAACATATCCAGTGTAGGAAACAGGGAAGCTGAAAGATAATTATTTTTCTCCCAACACCATAAAAACTGATCCTTACTTGTAATAGCTCTATAACAAAAACAACAAAACTATAAGTAGTAGTGTTTTTGCTGCTGTAGCATGCAAGTTGTTGCAAATGCATATACATTGCTAGTTTTTTGTTTTTACACTTTTTTACATTTCTTGTAGAGAGAAAGACCATATGAAATTCAGGACATACATAAATAATGGTCATTAGGATAATTATCATCATAGTCATTTATCTATTTTCTATGAAGGATTATCAATAATCTGTTAATCAAAATCCTTTTTTATCTATCACCAATATCATCAACTGTACATGCATGTTTTTATAAATATGAGAAAGCATATATAAATTATACAGTTATGTTAGATTTTTATGTGTCTATTTTTGCCAAAAAATATTTATTGTAATTATTGCCACAAAATTCTTTTTGCAATGTTAGCAGTGCATTGAGATACTAGAAAATAGATATAGGTCACACCTCTTTGCTTCTCAACACTATTTACTCGTTTGACTTTCAAAATGTTTGATGCATTTTAAAATATTCAGCAATGTCAGAAATACAAGCAGTACACATAGTGCAATTGTAGATTCTTCACAGTCTCATTTGCTTTTCATCTTTAATAAAACTTAAAAAACAGTCCTTGGAAAAGAGGCTCGGTTATTTTAAATCAATATTATTTTGCAGACATATGATTCATATAATTATAAAAGGAGATGGAAGCTAATGTACCTTGTGAAAAAATGAAAATGAAATTATCCCTTTGTGTAGAATTACCAGACATTGTTCTTCTGTCTCTGCCTTATTCATCTATTTGTATAAAAAAATATGGGCTACTTAAGGGGGTCTCTTATAATCAGTGGGATCGCGAACAGAGAACAAATGCTGCCCTAATGTATAAATGAATAAGTAATTACATGACTCAACCCTACTTTTGCTAGTCTATTGTCTGAGTTCTCTTTTTTACCTATCAGCAAATAATGCAAGCTCTAGTACAGCTCTGGAAAAAATAATATGCTCTGCATGTTAACAAGAGGGTTTCGCCTTGCATTGCTAGCATATTAAGTTCAAGATTACTGAATTTCACGCTCAATTGTTCAAAATTAGATTTGTATGTCAAATTCAAAGAAGGTCTAAATGGGTTTCTTTTAAACTTTTTTATTAGTCATCCTTGACTTTTTCAGAAGTGCTTTAAATAAATTATTAAAATGTAAAAAGTTAAAAAGGACATTTAGCAAATCTTGAGCTTCATTTTAATTAATTAAATACCTGCTTATACTTATAAATAAAGTATATTCTAATTGTTTAATTACTGGCTGTTAAAAGAGACATTCTATAATAATATTAAAGTTTTGAAATATAAAGGTTAATATTATCATCTAGTGGGGAGGTTATGAAGGAAGCAGAAAGAGCAGGCCAACCAATTGCTATGCTACCGACTCAAGCAGTCCCTGTGGATTCCAATTTCTTTCTAGTACACCTATTATGCTGTATATAATCCATTTATATGTTCCTTGGTCTAATCCAGATGTTTCTCTCAGTTCCATGTGTCTGTACCAGTGTCAAGGAAGCATCCCAGGAGGCAAGATGCTCAAACCTCTCATCTGGTAGTTAGATTGAAAGGGCCATCAGTGCATGCTGGTTCTTTAAACTTTACATCTAACACCTAAATAAACCTTTATGAGCATGGTATTAAACAAAAACTATTATTCTTGGGAACATTAAAGTGGGCCTTTACCCCCTTTGGCTTAAAATAACATCAGCATGCAGCTCTGCAAGCTGGCATGAAATCATCTTACATGATGATAAGTGAAGCAAACATATTTTCATTTTACTTTCAATTTTTTGTTTTTTACTTCCTGGTCGTCTTTGACAAAAGTGATGTGCCTAAGCGTTGCATCCTGGGAAGGTTACATCAGCAGAGCATTTCTGGGAAATCTCATCTGTGATCTCACAAAATCTCAGGGGAAGGCATTTTCCTCCCCTGAGATGATGTGCATGGCCACATGCCCTGGTCACATGTGCCAGAGTTCCAGGAAGTAAGGGGAGCTCTAGTAGCCTGCCCTTAGTAAAATTGGCCACTGTTAGAAGAATGGAGAGGAAAATAAAAACAAGGTATGCGAAGAATAAAAAGCCTGCACATATCTAGAAATATCTGATTGTAGGTTGCCATTACTAAACATTATAAAGGTGTCTTTATTGTTATTTTGAAGATATTGGTAAAGTTCCTCTTTAAGACAAAAAGGAAAAGCAAAGCAATATGAATTGCAGAAATATATGTATAGGACATCATATACTGTAAGGTGCTCACTGACAAGTAATGGCAGATACAATTCTAGTTGATCTTTTAAAAAATCAGGTCAACTGCAGAACTTCAGACTTTCAGTGGTACACTTAATGTGATCCTTTAACCCAGTTTTCCATGATTGCATCCCCAATCAGTCAATATTTTACCAAGTATTCCTTTTTTATAGCATTTTCCATCTTATTTATAAAAAATCTTTTTAAAAAATATTTGAAATAAAACATATGCATAACGGTGGAAGATAGCTGTGAAGTCTCTCCTCGTTGACTTTTCCTGTCATGAAAATGGCCAATACTGACAGTTTATTAAAGTATACCCATTCATCTTTTCCTCATTATCACCACTTAGTCCCAACTATACACTGTCCTTTGATGAATGCCTTTGGCACCAAATGTGGTAAAATGTTTCTTGGCTCTACAGCAGTAGTTGCCAACCTTTTTCATGTTAGGAATCATCACAATGAAAATGACACATACCATTGTACAATAAAAGGATAGCAGACCTTTCTTATTGAAGAGACAGAAAGGCTTATGCGTTGTCAAATATGTGAATGTCAACAGTGTGTTTCATTTAGATGTTCAATCTTTTCATACTGCAGTCAAGATCAACAGATTCTTCAGTGGTATCACAAATGACCCATCAGTTATGGTACATATTGGCATCAAAACATAAAGTGACAAGGAGATGAAGGGTCCTAAAATGATTTTACAAATATGAAGGATACATTTAGGACCTCCAAAGTAGTATATTCAGAAATACCACCACTGCTGTATCCTACACCAGCAAGACAGCAAGATTTAGGTAGGTATTTAGGTAGGTAATTAAGTGGCTGAGAAGTTGGTGCAGGAAGGTTTTGGAATTTGGAGGGCCAATGGAGGGGATGTATGAGAGTAAAGAGAGGGGGACCTGGGGAAGGAGAGCTGTAGGGGGCAAATGTGAACTGTTGGCAGAAATTGTGATCTGTGCCTCTGTCAGATAATATGGGATTGTACACTCCATTGACACCCATCACACCATAACAATAAACCTAAAAAATAAAGTAAAACACAACAACGATTGTGGGAAAAACTATAGGCCGTGGCCCCTTTATTGGGTTTTAATTAATGTAACCAATAAATAGACTTTAACCTTAATAACCAAACAAAACCACTGTTAAAGTTACATTAAAGTCAAAAAACATTTCCCTCCCTGCAATGTTAATGTTAGCACTTACCATAAATTATGTCTCTTAATCCGATCTTCTTCTTTCCTGATGTTTTCATCTGTTCCTCCAGCGGTGCGGCAGCTCTCCGATCCAGCGCTGACTCCTCTGTCCTTGCTGGTACTTCCTGACCCACGGTGTCTGCATGCGGGTGCACGCGTCCATAGACTTACCTTGCGTCTCTCCTCGTCTCCCGAAAATCCGAACTGCGCATGCACCCGCCTCAAGATGCTTTATGGCCGCCCCAGCAGTTTTCGGATTTTCTGACGGGAGCGTGCGGCGAAGACGGGGTAAGTTTAAGCCGCTGTTAAAGTGGGTTTTTAAAAAAATAACTTTTTGCATATATCTACTGCTTGGTAGCAGTAGATATATGGAAAAAAAACGGAGGCTTTAGAAACCCTTTAACCATTAACAGACCACCATGCTTAGTCACCAAGACTCAAGCAGCAATAACTTACACCATCCAAATTACCATTTACCAACCACTGTCCACCCACAATGTGGGCGACATTACCCCATAAAAACTGACCGCGACAAGGAAAAGTAGAGCAAATTGGAGGGTGGGCGGGGAAGCACGTGGAAAGATTCAAAAGGAATTGTGAAGATAATCCAGAGGTCAGTCCAGCTGGCAGTCCTGAGGTAACTGCTGACAGTGCCCAGTGACATGAGTGACTATAGAGGGGAAAGGTTACACTCATTGGTCAGCTGTTTTCCTGCCAAAAGTCTGTCACCAATCCTGTACTCAGCTGATTGAAGGTCGGTCCAGCAACTGAGATAAATCTTCCAAGCAGCTTGTAACCTGAAAGACAAAGCAGGAAGAACCAGCAAAACAGCCCCAGAGAGACAAGTACTTAACAGTTACCCCACACCTCTATTGAATATAATTAGTTTTACAAAAACACATTGGTGATAGGGGCGACAATCCCATGGGGCCACTTTTTCTTATTTTGCCTTCATGATCCTAACAGGCGGTGGACTGTAAGGAAACTGTGCATGTAGAGGTAAATGAAGGCAGGTAAAATGAAAATTGGTGTGTGGAGGAAAGTGTAGAGATGTTAATGGGGAGAGAAATGGGGCTGAACAAGGAATAAGAAAAGAACAGTTGACTGCAGGCTGAAGTGTGGGAGATGGTGCAGAGATGCTGAGAGGAATGGGGCTGCTTGCAGACTACTCTGATTGCAGACTGTACAGAATGGAGGGGTGGGAAAAAAAAGTGCACACACAACACAACCTCATTCTTTCCTATCCTATGGGTGAGCTGAATTGCAGCCATCCAGTGGAATACAGATTCTCCATAGGAATAAATTGGGCTATGATGCGTGTGCACATTAAGATAAGGAGCCCGCTTTTTGCGGTGCTTGACAGGGCCACTAAGTATTTACCTTGGCGTGCTGCACTCAGGGGAGTTGGTGGATTAAAGGGACCATGCCAGAGGATAAACACGGTTAGAAAGGCATTACCCTCAGAGGAAAGCAGGTTTATAAATAGCTGTCCATTTTGTAGCAGAGTTCCCAACGGATCCCTCATTATGTGTGAATCTTGGTGCCAAGTACTAACTCACAGTAATCGATTTGCTCACCTCTGTTTCAATATTTGGGCTTGGACAGCTCACCTCGCCTTTTTTTGTGCACTGCACATAGTAGTAGATATGACTTCTGCAATTCTGAACAAAACTGCCAGACAGGACTACTCTCTGCTGATAACATTGACCTAGAGCAGCTTTATAGATAAAATAATATTTTTAATGATATGTAGCTATCTTACTCTTGTCAGGATTGTATTGTATCCTGGTGACCAATAATACCAAAACAGCACATTTTAGTGAATCCAACAGTTTAGAGTTGTCACCAGAAAATAACAGATGAAGGTTAATCTTCCACTGCAGACACCTGTTCTGGTGCCAACTCTCTGCAAGGAAAATATTTACTCTTACTTCCTGTTGCATATCTGAGACAGGAAGTAACTGATATTCTCCCTAATGGTACATTACTCAATCCAAAACAATAAAAAAAAAAGATTTGGCTAAGCATACACTTTAAAGTATCCTTCAGCTTTGGTTTGGGGATGCTACATTCAGATTGTAATGGGAGTGCTGTCAACAAGCTTCTAGCAGGCTTTTGGTGAGCTTCAGCACCAAGCCTGGTGTAGCCTCCTAGCAGCTTGTTTGAAGTGACAGCACACTCCTATTATTATAAACTGTGTTTAACATCTCCAAACTAGAGCTGAAGGGTGCTTCAAATGCTTGAACAAAGCTGCTCAAAGGATTAGAAATGCTTTGTGAAAAGCTTGCTGTATACACTTGTACAGGCCTTACAGGAAGACATGTCTTGTTGCTGCATGAACTGCAATCTTACCTGGCCAATAATGATAAACTAACTGTACCCTTCCAGTTATTAACCCATTACGCTCATGTGCTCCAGATCCTGAAAGACATTCCTGATACAAGACAAATCCTAGTTCACTTCATCCAGTTTGATAATGTATTGTATGCATGCATACCATGATAATTGGTGCTTTTATGTGTCAAAAAAGCTGTAAAAAACACATTGTGATCAATTATGACACAAGGAGGTTGATTTACTAAAGACACACAGACTGTTCACTTTGTAAGGGAATGTGCACTTTGCATGGGAAGTTTCCCCCTAGCTTAGTGAATATGGTGAAGCTCTGCTGACGTTTATCATACAATCATGTGAATGCAAATATATATATATATTTTTTTTTTTTTGTCCTTGCATGTGATTGGGTATTTTTTGCAAAGTGAAATGTCACCACATTTGCTAAGCTAAGGGAAACTTCCCCTGCTAAGTGCAAATTCAAAGTGAATTGAATTGAAAGTGCAAAGTGAACAGCCCATTTGCCTTTAGTAAATCAACTCCACAGTATATGAGTTTAGCTAGTTTTTGTTTAACACACATTTCACCTCTTACAAAATATTATAAAGCCAATGATTGCAGATGACACAAACTTGCACAAAAACATAATGAAATTATTACTCACATTCAGCCTAAATTATTTCTGAATTAAGAAAATATTGTTTTCAAATGCTTATAAAAAGTGAACTTACCACTAATGTTATTTAACGCATTTCCTCTCCTCTGAGAGCCACAACATTCTCTAAATCCGGAACTGTATTATTATGACAGCGCTTTTTATGTCCTCCAGAAACTTATTGTGTTAAAATTATATTACTCGTCTGCCAAGCCGATGCGTAAGTTTCAGGCCGAAAACTATTTTCTATTTTGGTCACAAGTGTTTTCCATAGTTTCTTCTGCTGAGAAATGTGAGATGTTTTCATGGGAACATTTACAAATATGTTACATTTTCCTTATAGAATGTCATTGTGTATAGTCTCTGAAATGTTTATGTTTTGGGGCAGCAGGCAAGCAATAAAATTAAAATTAAAAATCCATTACTAAAATTCCCCAGTTATGAAAATCATGTGGCTTCTTTCTGTGACTCTTCCTGTCTAACTCACTCTTGATGGGCATTGGGGACACAGTTCAGTATCACTTATTCTAATCTTATCCAACAATGTAGCAATAAAATAACTTGTGTGTGCGTCTTAAATCAGACCTTTACACTCAAATATCAAATTCTACCAATGCATCCCTCTATGTATGATGATTAATAATAACATAGAGAATTGAGGTGTAAAATGCTGGGATTTTGAAATACTTACACTTGCAGAGCATTCACTTCCTGGTTTGAAAGGGCAAAATTCAGTTGCCAAAGCAATGCACACTAAGTGCCAAAAGCATTGCATCCTGGGAAGGTTAGATCAGCAGAGCATTGCTGGGAAACCTCATCTGTGATCTCACAAGATCTCAGGGAAAGGCATTTTCCTCCCCTGAGATGATGTGCATGGTCACATGTCCTAGTCACATGTCTAGTCACATGTGCCAGGAATCCAGAAAGTAAAAGGAGAGCTAATAATCTGCCCTTAGTAAACATGGCCACTGCCACGGCCACTGGGGAAGAAAAGAGAAATAAGGTATGTACAAAGCC
This sequence comes from Nanorana parkeri, assembly GCF_000935625.1. NCBI lineage: Eukaryota > Metazoa > Chordata > Amphibia > Anura > Dicroglossidae > Nanorana > Nanorana parkeri. The sequence continues at coordinate 1,385,883 of NW_017306450.1, read as the reverse complement.
TGCAACTATCTAGAAGAATGTGTTTGTAGATTGTCATTACTAAACATTTCTAAAGGTGTGTTTGTTGTTATTTTAAAGATATGGGCAAAGGTCCGCTTTAAAGAGGAAAAGTTTTAGTGTGTGTAAAAAGTTTTTCTTGTTCTTTTTTTTTAAAGAAACTCTGTCAGCCTTATTAAAGCATATGTCACATGGGGGGGGGGGGGGGGGGCA
>NW_017306450.1:1383472-1385531 GCF_000935625.1 Nanorana parkeri | reverse complement strand
CCGGGTGGGGTGTGATGGGTGCCATACATTGCTGCAATATAGACACATTCTTTCTTATTATATCCTTTTAAAGACCCTTAAGCACAGGGTACAGCTGAACTCTTGGCAGATATAAAATACACAAATTATTGCAGCTCTGGATTTTTGTAATACATTGTTAAATGTATTTCTTTTTAAATGCAAGCAGCTTAAGTACATGAATTTAACCTGATATCAGTCTATTGACAGCAGGATGGGAGTGTGAGAGGAGGAAGCATTGCAAGGAGCAAAACAGGTCATGTGCTGACAAGAAGCATGCTGATAGGAAGATAAAGCAGAGTGATAGAGGAATGATCTCACTGTGCTGCTTCTCTTTCATTGTCCAGTCACGGGCTGGGTTGGGTCCAAGAAGACCTGGGCTAAGATAAAGTTGGTCAAATAATGCTGACCATCTGACTGAGAGCCTCTAGGGGCTGAAAATAGGTACTGCAGGAGAAAACTGTGTATTAAAAGTGAATATTGTTTTGTTATTTTATTTTTAAATTGGCTATTTATATTTATCTTGCATTTTTTTGCATGGAGTTCTGCTTTAAACTAATTAATCCCTACCACTTTCTTCATCTCAACAACATAAAGAGCCATTTCGTTTGTAGAACTGATATGAACTGAGAAGAAGTAATATAACACAGGACAGCTCTGAATTTCTAACACAATCAACATGCATTTTTTGCATTCATGGAAATATTTAACAAAACAAATAGGAGCAAATAAAAGAGGTCCATTCTAAGAGTTTACATATACTTTAAAGTTTTAAAGGGTGAGTATAGCCAAAACCTATTTTTGATACATTAGGGAAGGGGTAAAATTACTATCAGTTTATTTATTTATTTTGCTCTCTGTATCCCATTTGGAGATTTCCTGTCCCAGAGATGTCACAGGAAGTGAGAGGACTCACTTTAAAAAGTTAGGGAAATTCCTCTTAGACAGTTGTACCTTTGGGAGATTTAAGCTGGCCATACATCTATAGATTTTCTGCAGCTTTTCTATGGTCAAATGGAAAAAGTGCAACAGATGCCTCCATCTACACTAAACTGTGTGGACTGAGGAATCTCCTGCTGGGCCAAGCTTCAGTATCTTGCTAGTCGGCCCCGCTGGCTGTCAAAATACCTGAACAATCTGATTGGATTCAGGCATTGTTCAGGTACTTTGACAGACAGCGGGGTCGACTAGCATCTATAGGTGTATGGCCAGTGTAACCCTTACTTTTTGTTCTGCTGCCAATCTCTAAATTTCAGGTTCCCCTTAACTTTCTGTTTTCTCACCAGGACAAATAGAAAGGGTGAATCTCCCCAGTGGCAAAATAGGCAGCAATAAACGTTCGACAGGGCTTTTAAGTCACCAATAAATGTGTATGAATAGCCAACACTAAGGGGTGTCTTTTTAAAAGTTGAAGAGCTGCTCATTCTACGAAAATCTGACTGTTACATTCATACTAGACTATGGCCACTAGATAGAGCTGATGAGCTCCTATGCTCCCCGGGTCCATCTAGTGGCCATAAAGTGGCTCTGCAAATGTTTTATTAAATACGATAGATAGATAGATAGATAGATAGATAGATAGATAGATAGATAGATAGATAGATAGATAGATAGATAGATAGAAAAAAAACTGTTAATCTCTAACATGTGGTATATATTAGAGTATATCAGGGTAGTATTACATTATGCCACGCCCACAATAATCAATCAATGTGTCAATGTAAAAATGAACTGTGATTGGATCGTGAACCACACAAATATACAAGTGTGAATAAATGTATCATCCATACATATAAAATCCCATCATGACAAAACATGAAAACTATATATATAAAATTATTATATAAAAATATTGTAAAATATATAAAATATATGTATGGTAAACATTCGGCAATTCATGAATTTTGTGTCATTTTAAGTTCTTTCTTAGAAAACCGTGATGCCCTGGATCATTAATCCCACAGGGTCTGTGAAACAATTCAGTATTGGTGACAAGCCACCGTGAAAAAATATTGTTAATCGGTGAGATGTGTTCATAAAA
>NW_017306450.1:1378465-1383287 GCF_000935625.1 Nanorana parkeri | reverse complement strand
TTGTAAAATATATAAAATATATGTATAGTAAACATTCGGCAATTCATGAATTTTGTGTCATTTTAAGTTCTTTCTTAGAAAACCGTGATGCCCTGGATCATTAATCCCACAGGGTCTGTGAAACAATTCAGTATTGGTGACAAGCCACCGTGAAAAAATATTGTTAATCGGTGAGATGTGTTCATAAAATATAATCAAAAATAAAGTTCCGTGGACTTGTGTTGGGGATATGGGTCAATGCCACACGTATCCCCTCAAAGGGTGCACTCACCGTTAAGTAGCTGTGGTAAGCAGACAAAGGCTCCTGCAGCCGCAGCATCCATCCACTGTCTCGCTCCGGTCTGTGGTTGGCGGGTGATGTTTCTGTAGAGCTTCACCTTATTCACAGCAATCCCCCAAATCTCTGCAGAGACGTTTCCAAGACCAGGCAGTCCCTTCTTCAGGCAAACTACTGTTTGCCTGAAGAAGGGACTGCCTAGTCCCGAAACGTCGCTTTGTGTATGTGACATCATGTTCAGTCAATAAAGCAGATTGACTGCTATCTACTAACGGAGTGTGAGTGACTTTATGGTATTTTGCATTTGATGTGCATTTGATTCGCTGTCCCTTTTCGGCACCCTGCAGTTTTCATTTGGGCTTTATCCAGTCAGGAGTGCGATGGAATCTACTACATTTTGGGCAGGTGAGTATATCACACCCTTCTGAAACGAAGTTACATATTTTCCACAACCACCAGATATACCTTCTGATATGGTTGTTTAAGAAATAAGAAGCTACTCACTGTATCAGTTAGGGTTAAATAACTTGTTGACAGCTGAAACATATTATTCACTGCAGTAATTATCCAATGGAAGGTTCTTACCTATTTGCTTGGCTAAATCCAGGTGGTGACTTTTCTGAGGCCAGGCAGTGTACATTTGTGGTAGTTTTAAAAGGGTTTTCTTACAGTCTATTATAAATGCATATGTATAGCCATGCAACATCTTCAACAGAGCTTTATAGAGAAAACGAAACCATTTCATCATTCCCTGTCCTGTATAGGAGGAGCTTATAATTTAACCACGGTGCCATCATTTTTCATCACCGGCTCTAATGTGAATTGTTATTTAGTCATATCTATAACTATTTTTAAACTGCCTGCCAGCTGAATGTTGACTTTAACAAAGGTGTTTTTCTGTCTATATTTCAAGCTTTTTCCCAGTGGATGTTGACCTGGTTGTTATTTTCAGCACCACATGCTTAAGTTGGCAATGATAACCGTGTTCCAGCACAAAGACCTTTATTTTAAAAGAATAAAAGCAAGGGACAAAGAGCAATCATTCTGTAACGGCCAAGGAAAACAAGATCCAGTGCACACTGAAACTTTTATAACACTTCAAAATATTGAAAAGGCTTGCAGTTTCTAGCAGCCAGTCATACATAAGTATGTAAATATATAAGCTTAATATGACATTTTCATCCCTAAATTAAGCGCAAATAACTAAGAGCGCTGCTGCTTTATGGGAATCCAGGCCACATCCACTTCTGCCTCTGACTCCACAGCCTTGGTAAACTGTACTTCACAGTGCATGTACATACACGGGGTACATGTACAAAGGTAAGGAGAACCGGGAGGTTTACTATACAATGCAACATGTAGAACGCTTTGATTAAATTTACACTACAGCACTTAATGATATGACTATCTGAATTAATGCAGCTTGATTAAAAGTAAATTAAAGTATTGTATTTTAAAAGTAACTAGCGTACGTACCTGAATCTGACTTGGTGTCAGCCTCTCACAACCCCAAGTACAGCAGTGCTTAGACTGGGAAAGGGAGAGGTCGCACAAAAAGCTCTTCAGGCTCTGCTGCAGCCTTTCATGTGTCATTACAACACAGTATTATGTGATAGACAGCACAGGGCTGTGTATGCCCATTACTATATATTGACACGTTGTAGGAGAATCTTGCTTACCAGTAGCCATTACTTCTGGAACGCTGATTGAGTGTAGGTCACAGATGATTTAACTCCACACCCTTGGACTTAAGGCACCATTTTCCCAGTGTCTTTTTCATAATGGATAACACCAGGGGAAGGGGGCTCTACAGGTTGGCTCTGCCTCAACGCCAATAAAGCACATAACATGGAGCTGCATGAGAGTGTATGCAGAGTGTAAGAGTGTATGCAGAGTGTAAGAGTGTATGCTGTTGTACACATGTGCACACAGCATAATCGTTACAGTAAAATAAACCAAATACACAAAGGGTTATTCACTAAAGGGTGAAGTGTTTGGAGGAGGCAGGAGAAATGTGCAATCTAGGAAAACATAGCTAAACTGGAAAGTGAGCTGAATTGAAAAGGCTTATGATTGGGTTGACTGGGCCTTAATGGAGTTGACCATGTGCCACTTGGGTTCGGGACAAGTGATGATGTCTTGGTTCAGGCCATATATTCAAACCCGTCGGCTCAAATCAAAGTCAATGGATGCCCGTCAGATGCCCCTTTTCATCTCCAACAGCACCCGACGAGAGCTTAGAGCCCATTCTCTGCACGTTTTGAGCCAATACCAATGTCACCGACCCTGAACTTTCTCTGGAGTCCACACAAAATTTCCAATTCAAGTGGTCTGATACGACTATTAAATATTTGTACTTGTATCTAGTGACCTCTCTCAAGTGTTTCACCACAACTTTCCTCTACTGTTCCATAGGTATAAACAGGATATCGACCACTGGGATATCTGCACTTTTTCTGGGTTTGGGAGATGCAATGTATTAAAGATGAATATTCTCCCACGGATACTTTACCTCTTGCAGGTGCTCCCGGTTGCAGCTCCAACGTTGTTTTTACAATCATTAAACAGATTCTTCTTCCAATTTATTTGGGCTCATAAACTGCCCCGTCTCAAACTTGAAATTTTGCGACACCCTAAGTCCCAAGGAGTCATCTCCCTCCCGGATGTTTCCATCTACTATGCTGCATGTCAGGATCATTGACTAGTGTCGTCATGTTTGTAGAGCAAACATTTTCTGAAGTGCCCCTGGCTTCTCTACCCTGGTATATGGCTAGACTTCTGATGACTGAATAAATTATATTAATCCATGCTGCTAACTAAGCAATAATAATCTGGTATATAAAGTTCCAATAAAGTCTTTAGAAAATACACTACAGATGCTTATTTGAAGGGTGCTTCCCAATCAGTGTTTCAAGTTGCTTTCATTTTGGACACTAGCTGAGTTTTCTCTCCACTTACAGTATGTCTACATTATCTTTTCCTTTTAAATTAGGATAATAATAATAATAAATGTGCCAATGCTCAATGAGTGAATGTTTACTGCAGATTTTTTATTTTCTTGGCGAACAAATGCACGCAATAAACTAGATCCTTTGTACCTGTTATCAGTTCACTTATGAACTGATCCATGGGTAAGCAGGATGCAATGAGGATCTTGCTTTCATTAACTGGCAGAAGGTACAGGTATTTATGGGGCTAGACCCCCCCCCCCCCCTCACACACACACCCAACTCCTAAGGTAGGACCTTATGAGAACGTGTTCTGTTAGGACAATGCCATTGCAATGGATCGGGTATTAATTTTATAATTATTATTGTCATTATCATTACTATTATTTTCATTATTATTATTATTATTGTTATATTATATCAGCTATTCATGCATTGTTCATTGTTGTGTAAAGAATAAAGCTGATAACTTGGTGCTAGACACCTCTGAATAGGCAAGCCTTAACATTCTGCAAATTGTGGATTTGCTTTAGCTAAATCCTCTAAGCATCTAAGCATTAACACTCTTCACACCATTTGGTCTTGAACTGATCCTATAGTGAGGTGTACACACACCAATGATAATAAAGAGCCATCTGGCAAAGTTAACTCCAGACAAACAATGCCGGCCGAAGTGAAAAGAATGGTAATGATTGCCACAAACACGTGAAATACTCTTAAAGTGTTTAATTTAGCAGTTTCCTGTAAAAGCAAGTAAACAAACATTACATGCTTTTCAGAGGAAGCAATGGCAACAATGTATCAACTTGCAATGATTTATGTGTTGATGAAAAATGCAGCGTAGTTGATATGAACAACAATCAAGAGTAGCCAGACAATTTCTCCCCTGGTCCTATACTGTCAGGGTGATGTACTGAAAGTCTTTATTTCATTCTGGCTGGGCCTCTCAACAGTGCATTCTCCTCTTAGGCTGTTCTCATGCCTTTCTCATCACCTGCTGGGGCCTTGATCATGGACAGAGTAGACGAGCAGCAGGGGACAATTAGAGAGGAGTTCAGACTTTGATCATTTGACCATATGTGAATACAACAGCTGACCACATGTTTGAAAAGACAACTCGCTTGAAAGTATTTAGAGAAATAACAAAAGAAAGCATAGATACTGAAAATCTACATTTTAATTATCTGGCATAATTTACCGTGCACAAAATTTTTACACATTTCCAAAATGTAACACAATTAAGAGTGTTTATTGTTTCACCAGTTAATGGCAGTGTCTTGGCATTGTGTAACTTATTCTTGTTCTTTTTAAAAAGAGCCAGCATAGGGTCATTTTCAAGTTTGCAGAGGAATTGATATCTGGCTTTGCATGAATACAATAAAAATAATAAAAATATATACAAAAAATTACATATTCTATTGTATTGTCATAAAAGTAAATGATATTTAAGAGTTTAAAAAAAACTAGCTATTGTATTTAAGGCAGGCCCAACTTTCTCACTCAGAATGATTAGCTTATCTTATTGGGAATACAGTGCAGCAGCAGACTTTCTAATCACTATATATATATATATATCTATAGATATATATAGATATCT
>NW_017306450.1:1365091-1378364 GCF_000935625.1 Nanorana parkeri | reverse complement strand
TATATATACATTAATATTATTTTAAAAATAAACTAGAATGCATGACCAAGTCTGAAACAGTTCAACATTCAGATCTTTCAAATGAATGGATTTCAGTGGAGTCATATGGAGGCAGTAAGAAATGCTATTATTATATAATGCATTTCAGGTCTGGCTACATGTCTTCTCAGATTCAGTTATCATAACTTGCAAGTTTTGCCTGTGATTGTATACACTTGTGGCTATTGTAGACATAGGTGCAACTAGATAAGACTTGGATTGTGACCCCTGTTTCTCATCACACTGTGAGCCACCTGTTGCCCGCAGTGGCCCACAGTGATCCTTTTTTCATGTGGTAATTTGCATGTCCCTCTCATGCAGGTGCAATGGTGTCTTTGCAATAGGTAACAATATCAAATACAGCCCTTGGCTTTATTACCACCAGCAGACTACTTTTAAAAAAAAAGCTTATATGATCTCCTTAAATTGGTGTAAATTTCCTCCAGGTGCTCTTCTTTTCTTCCACAATGCAAAGGTACACCAACAAACTAACTCCAATTACAATGATTATGCTAAAAAAATAAAGATATAAAGAAAAAGTAAAGATATAAATATGTCTGTGAGTAAAACTGAGTACATATATACCCTGTTTCCCCGAAAATAAGGCCTACCCCGAAATTAAGACCTAGTACCATTTTTGGGAATTGCTAAAATATAAGACCTACCCCGAAAATAAGACCTAGTTGTGACCTTTCCTAGGGCCAGTGATGGCATAAGGGGGAACTTGAAGAGCTGCGGGAGAGAATCAGCGGTGCCAGGGAAGCCAGCGCTAGAGGAAGCGAGGCGGCAGCGCAAGGAGCAGAGCTGCATAAGCCGATGTTTCCTCTATAGCGCCGCCTCCTATCACAGGCGGAGTGATACCAAATGCACTCCGCCTGTGAGGAATCGATAGTGAAAACGAGCTTCGCTCATTCTGGCCAGAGATTGGTTACCAAATTGCTCTTGGAAAGGTATAGAACCCCTGATTGCCCTGATCACCCTATTCTTAACTTCGCCATTTTGGATTATTTAATTTGGATTTGCATTAACTTTGGATTGTTATACATTAAAAAAAAAAATAAGACCTACCCCGAAAATAAGACCTAGTGTGTTTTTTTGAGCCACAAAAAATATAAGACAGTGTCTTATTATCGGGGAAACACAGTATTTATAAATTAAATAACCTTAATAATCATATGTATTGTTATTAATCAGAAAATGAACAATTTTTTTATAAAGTTCATTTAGATTTCACTTGGTCTCAGAATAACATCATTCTGTCCGAAGGTACAGTAGCAGATTTCATGCTACAATTTCTGGCCTTTTGAACTTGATTTTAAGTGGGTTTCTTTAATATTGTTAAGTCTATTTGCTTTTAGATCAGACTAGCACAAAAGCACCAGTTGTGTCAAGTGGTTAATTTGCTTTTACTTGCTTTGTATGATTGTGCCTTTTAATGTCTGTTGTTGCTTTAAGCCCTGACATTGCAATACTTTTACTTTGGTAAATAGGTTCTTTGGTATTTTGATACACCATAGATGATAGATAGTCTAATGCTGCCCAGCAGCTACACTTTCACGCCAATTAGCATACTAATGAGGCAGATATTTACACTCCAGCAAAAAAGGCATGATGGTAAAATTACAGTAATTGTTTTGGCAACAACGCGCTTAAAGAGATATTTGGATGGGCAACTGTTTCTTTTGTGTTTCAAAGATACAAACATACTTCATTTATGCTAATCAAGAGGGCCAGTTCCTATCAGACAATAAATGTACTCTTGATGTCACGTTTCTGAAAACTTTCCAGTAGCCACATTCAATAACTACTGTTATATGTCAGATGTTATTTGGGGTCATGCATAAATGTTCAGCCAATTAATGCATATTATAAAGTGCACTGTGCTCCTATATAAATAAACCTGAAGCTGGCCATACACCTTACAACCATCGCACGACTTTCGTTGTGCAATGGTTGTAAAGTCATTAAAATTCTGTACGACCTGCCCATCTTGGACAGGCAGATCATACTTGCGATCATCGCAAGCTCTCCCCCGCTGAGGGGAGGGCTTGCTGATGATTGCAATGCTAAGCGGGCTTACGCACATCGGCCCGTGCGGCTTTCGTCTTCCGAGCACGCTACCAACCTGCCGAAAACCATATGGTTCTCGGCAGGTTTGCTAAGAAGACAAAAGTAGTTCGCCCGTACAGTAGATGCGGTCACACGCTGCCCATACACCTGCCGATTATCGTACAATCGCGGGATCACCCGCGATTATCGTACCAAAGGCCGGTTATAGATTCATGCATGTACCATTTTTTCTAGTTTGACTATTTTGGGTTAGGGGGACGCACTGGAGTCCCAGCGTGCATTTTCGGTTGCTGGGCCTCCAGTGCTTCCTTGCACCTTATCAGGAGGAGTTGGCTACCTCCAGGTACACCTGCATGTAATTTATCAACTTCATTAATATGCTCACACTTGGAGACTCGGATACATAGAGTTAGGACCACACTTTGCAGAGGTGCCTTGGCACGGCAGTGTGGCTTCTACATATTTTTGGCCAAAAGTTTGTGCAACTAAAACCTCTGATTTTAACGCATACTGTTGACAGGGCTACTTGTTTGGTTGCAGGCTGGCTGGCAGGTTGAGGCTGGGGAATTTTTGTGTTTTGTATTGATATCTGTTGTCCCTCTTGACCTCCAGCATCCTAGACATTTCCAATGTCTGAAACCAAAGCATTGGAACTCTGTTTCACTCCCTGCCTCCTTCTCGCTTTCTGCTATCAAACTTATCAAGATCTCCCCAAATTATGTAAAGATCTTCTCACTGCCTTTGGGTCAGCTCATTCTTCAGGAGGTCAAAGTCTCTATGCCAGATTGAGAAATGTCCCAGGGGTTTTATTATTACAACCTGTTCATTGTCCCCAAAATAAAGGGGAAGGGATGGCCGTCCTATTCTCGACCTCAAGATCTTCTGAGTCCAAACATTCTAGATGGAATCTAGTTTCTCTGTCATCACCCCCTTTCACCCCAGAGACTTTCTGGCATTAGTGAACATCAAGGATGCATATTTGCACATAACCATTTTTCCACCCCATCAATGCTCACTATGTTTGCTGTAGGCATGCAACACTTCAGATTGATTCCCCTCCCATTTGGTCTGTCCACTGAACCTCTGGTTATCACCACGGTGCTAGCCCCTGTTTTAGCTCTGCTTTGGTCTCAGGGATCCAAATAGTGGGGTACTTGGACAACCTACTCTTCAGAGAGTAGTTGACACAAGGCTTGTCATCCAACATTTATTGGGTGATAAACATCCTGCAGAGTATTTTATTGGCTCTGAATCTCCAGATGTTGGGATGAGCTCATGTTCTCCCCGATGTGGCACTGGGAACGTCGAGCCAATGAGGGCAGCTGCATGTAAACAGAGGGGTGGGGCCATCATATTTATGGGTTTTCTATTTTCTTTTTCCTAGATTGTCTGGATTGTTTTAGGAAGATGCATGTCTTTTTAAAACAATGGGGTCTATTCACTAAGCTGCCAAAGGATCTAGCTGCAGCTTCGGCCGATCCTCTCCGGGAGTCTGCTGCTCCCGGCCGCCAAGGAGAGAAACACTGCTGTTTTTTTTTTTCTTCATTCTAACACGGAGCTGTGTCAGAATAGAAGAAAAAAAAAGTTTCTGCCCATTGGAATGCATTGCTAGATTCCTATTGGCTATTTCAATTTGCAACAGCCAATAGTAAATTGGCATTGTACCCGCCCTATCACGTACCTGAGGCTGAGACTGGAAGATGGGGAGGCGCCTCTTGCGGTTCGTGTCCTGCGACCCCTGGAGTTTGGAACAGAAGGGTGCAGGGCAACGAGGAGCACAAGTGCCGTAGACTGGAAATGAACACTGTGTGGGAGCAGCTGAGAAGAGAGGTCAGGAAGCCAAGGTCAAATCTGGTCGGGCAGGCAAAGTACAAAATCGTAAGGCAATCTCAATGTCCAGGAAACAGGCCGGGGTCAAGGGCTGGCAGCAAGCAAGAGAGTAGTCCAGGGCAATCCGAGTCAGAGGCAGGCTTTAAACAATATAGGAACACAGGATACACACATCAAGCTGACAAGACCATCAGCAAAGAAAGAGAGGCTTAAATAGTCCCAGGATACTGACAGCTACCTCACTTCCTGTGTGGTTTCCCGCACATTTTGCCGCCATTCCCGCGCATGCGCAGTTTGCCGCGATTTCTCGCGCATGCGCCGTTTGCCGCGATTCATGCGGTTAACAACCGTGCCTTTACATTTTTTTTTTTTTTTTTTTCTATTCTGACACAGCTCTGTGTCAGAATAAAGAAAAAAAAAAGATAAATCAGTGTTTCTCTCCTGGACGGCAGCAGAACCGCCGGACATTAGAAAACTGTTGGGCGGAGCTAGCTGTCATTGAGTCGAACTCCTTCTGCACTTCGGGTCAGCCGAGTTTCACCTGTATATAGTGCTGACAGTTTTACGCAGCACTTTACATATTGTACATTCACATCAGTCCCTGCCCTCAAGAAGCTTTCAATCTAAGCTCCCTATCTCCCATACACAGACTAGGGTCAATTTTCCTACCAGCATGTCTTTGGAGTGTAGGAGGAAACCCACACAAGCACAGGAAAAGCATGTAAACTCCATGCAGGTAAAGTCCTGATTATGAATCAAATCGAGTACCCCATTGCAGCAGCACAAGGGTGCTATCTACTTCGCCACTCTGCTGCCAACTCACATCTACGGTGTATGTTGCAGTAACAATGGGTAATATGCAACCATCGTTGTCATTAATTTTGAATGGCATGCCACTACAGCCCTTCACAATTCTGTGTTTTTAAAAAAAAGCATCAGGTCCATTTTTCTGAACCTTAAAGCAGAACTCCAGGAATGTTCTTTAATGGACACTTACATTGGTCCACATTGCCTCAATGTAAGTATCCATATATGATCTCTAAAGGGCCTCCATGGATGTTAAAAATCATTTTATTAGTCTGGGCTACATACAGCCAGTCCATTAAAATGAATAGTTAACACAGCACACCTTAACTCAAGCCTTATTTTCTTATTTTGCCATCTTAGCAATGGCTTTCTTACTGCCACTCGACCTGTCAAACCTGCAGCTCGAAGTCTTCTTTTCAAAGCTGAAACTGAGATTTGCTTACTTTGATCAGTGTTAAGCTGTGCTTGAAGCTGTTGTCCTATGAGCTGCATGTCAAGCAACCTGTTGACTCTCAGAAATTTGTCTTCTGATTCTGTTGTGGCTTTGGGTCTGCCAGACCTCTCCCTGACAGAGGTTCCTCCAGTTTAAAGTGCCTTTTGATAGTGTAGGAAACTGTACTCACTGACACCTTGGCTTTCTTTGCAATTTCTCGAAAGTAAACACCTATAGTTTTAAAGGTTATAATAGTCTGTTTTTCTTTCTTTCTTAAATACCTTTTTCTCGCCATTTTTAGAGCAATATACTACTTTCTGCAGTACAATACTGTCCAAATATTGCTTACAAGGGTGTAGTAGCAAAGTCTGTTTCAACACTGCTTTCAACACTGCCACAGACAGAGGGCTTGTGAGTAATCAACAAAAGTTATACTAGAGGTGCACCGAAATTAAAATTTCAAAAAAGAAACCGAAATTAAAAAAATGTCAGGCCGAAACCATTTTTTATTTTAACTTTTTCCTTTTTTTAAAATATTTTATTTATTTTTTATACATTTTTTTTTTCACTCCATGGGTAATGGCTCCATAAAACCACACAACAAATTCCATACAAAAAAAAAAAAAATATGAGCTCTGAGAGTTATAGGGCCGAGGATGGTAAATGTACCACCAGATGAGATGGGTATTATTTCATTGATCTTTCTGAAAATACACCAATGATGCATGCAAGCACCTGGCAGGACTGACTGTGCAGTCCAGGGGCCAACTTCTCATTTTTCAAGATGACACAAGTTTACATTTAAAGTAATAATTACTAAAGCTAAGCTTTGTGCTTAAATGATTGCAAGGTCCCCCCTTGTTTTTGTAATTATTCCCTTCATCAAAAACATACAGTAAGCAATAAGTCAAATTGTTTAATATGCATTTATATGCCATTTTAATGCCTTGCAGCGTATGTGTTGTATGTTTTAGCATTTGCTTTCATTGTGTTTTCCAGGGGAGAAACTTCACATATGTGCATTTTACAAGCACTACCATTCATTCGCTACAGCCAGTGTCCTAGCCACCAGTGGCACTATGCAGCTGACAGCATCCAAGCAACCAATGATGCTTTGCAGCCGATGGGGTCCTATCAAACAATGATGCCGTGCAGCCAATGGGGTCCTATCAACCAATGATGCCATGCACCCGATGGGGTCCTAGCAACCAATGATGATATGCACCCGATGGGGTCCTAGCAACCAATGATGAAACACACCTGATGGGGTCCTAGCAACCAATGATGACATGCACCCGATGGGGTCCTAGCAACCAGTGATGATATGCACCCGATGGGGTCCTATCAACCAATGATGATATGCACCCGATGGGGTCCTATCAACCAATGATGCCATGCAGCCGACGGGGTCCTATCAACCAATGATGCCATGCAGCCGATGGAGTCCTAGCAACCAAAAGCGCTGTGTGGTCCAGGGGCTGAACAGGCACTAAGGATGGAGTGTCCAATAATGACAGTCTGGCCTCAGTGCCGTCTCCCACATGCCTCCATGAGACAAATTCATGTCCATGTTTCTGACGGGTACAGGAAAGTGGCTGCAAAATTTGTTTTCTTATGAGTGTGTACGTCACTCAGTTTTCATATGCACAGTCTTCTTATGAGTGTCTACAACACTCTATGAATTCCAGAGATTGTTACTGATATGCTGATTTTCAATTTGTTTTAAAAGTCTACAGCTAAGATCTCATCTCCATGCCTATCCAATCCCTCTAGGTCACGTGTCAAACACAAGGCCCGCAGGCCAAAACTAGCCCGCCAGGCCATTTCATGTGGCCCTCGCACCTCTCCTGCAGCTGTGGCACCCCCCTTGTCTCCACCCCCTCCTTATCTCAGCAAAGAGGAGGATTTAGATATGCGGATTAGGGTTGCATCGAGACCGGCAATTGAAATTTTTAAACCAAAGTCAGCACTGTAAACAGGTGCCAGGCTTCACAGGAAGGCTGACGAGGTCCCCAGGAAGGTCCCGGCACCTGTCCTGTGAATCGCAGTGCCTGTTTACAGCAGCAAATCTCCTCCAATCTGTGGATCCATGCAGTGTGCACCCGCTGAGACCATCCGGAACCCTTGGTGAGACCGCACAGCCCAGCATAGACCCCGCACAACCCAGCTAAGTGTCCCGCACAGCCCCCCCCACACAGCCCACCATAGACCCTGCATAGCCCACCTGAGTCCGCACAGCCCACCATAGGACCCGCACAGCCCACTATAAACCGAGCATAACCCACCTGAGAGTCCGCACAGCCCACCATAGGACCTCCACTTCCCCCAATAAACCCAGCTTAGCATAGCCCACCTGAGAGTCCGCACAGCCACCTGAGAGTCTGCACTATTACACTCATTGCAATTATTTCTCCTAGACTTCTACTTTCAGAGCTAGTTATTAGGTTATCACTAAAACCAGTAATAATAAATGCAGAGGAAATTATTTAATATGATATAGAGTAGATACATTTATATAGTCTAACAGATACAACTGGGCCTTTGAGGGCAACCATAATGCTGAAGCGGCCCGCAATTAAATTGAGTTTGACCCCTCTGTTCTAGATGCTGACACAGACAGGAAGGATTAAGATGTCTTTGACCTATGAATTGTGACTTACAGTCTGGCTTCACCTTCTCTATACTGTGTAAGGAGAAGATGGCTACATCCTACTGGGGAATACCTGGCTATCTGGGGACAGGCTTGAGCCAAGTTTTGATTCACCAATTTTGCTCCGATGGCTTGTTCATAATTGAGCAGTTCATTTTGGCAGGAGTTTCCATAAGTGTGTTCCAGTCTTAGAGTACACAGCTATTCAATCAATAGCTATTAATAAATCAGACTTATTACATTGAACATACATGGACAGACACCATATGTAATAAAGGTTCGCTCATGCTTTGACCTGCTAGGGATGAAACACAATGCCAGAGTGGCACCATTACAGAGCAGGCATACAGGAAATTTCCATCTGATCTCCTATAGACCTCTATGGAGATGAACAGATATAGCCTGGCATCTGTCTTTATTGTCCGGAACTCACCTGAAATAGGTACAAAAATGTAGAACTGCAGCGGCTATATGAAGTATTGTTCAGAGGCCTGATTATTCAATACTAAGTAAGACGAAATTAAAGGGTAAACCAATCTATCTGATCAGGTTTCATGCTACACTCATCATCAATATGTAACATGAAACATCCCCCCTTACCTGAATCCCACAGCCGCCAGGCATATTTTGACATTGGCATGCCTGTTCATGGCTCCACGAGCACGCATCCATTCACAAATCCTTTCATAGGATCTGTGAATGAAGAGACCACAAGTCCTGTCTGCAGCTGCGGCAGAGGGACTTGCCGTTCCAAATGGAGTACAAGTGCAGTGACATCACCACACTTTTAGTTAGAGATGCACCGAAATTTTGGCCGCCAAAACATTCCGCCCGAAAATGGCAACTTTCGGCCGAAATTGTGGTGTATCCTTAGTTTCTCTCCTCCCGGCTGGGCGCTGCTCTGTGTCGCCTCTGACAGTGCAGCGTCCAGTAGGGAGGAGAGAAACGGTCAGGAGCCGAGCGGGAGGAGAGCGATGTGAGCGCTGTCACAGGAGGCTGAGCTTTCCTACTGAGCCGCCCTGATCAGCTTCCCGTAACAAATCAAGAGAGCAATCTAGGAGCAGACACAGGAGGTAGAGTCGGTGGTGAGGGGGAGGAGTCAGCTGTCAAATGAGACCAAGCTCTCCTCCCCGTACTGCCTGCTCAGCCTCCTGTGACAGCTGATCCAGGATGGAGAGCCGACTACAAACATTCAGTGATCAGTAATCGCTGAATGTTGTAAATAAATGGACATAGTATGAGTTACTATGTACCAGTTAGGAATGAATGGGAAGTGATCTATATCACTTCTTTATATTTATTTTTATTTATTTATTCATTTTTTATTAAATATTTTTATTTTTTACTTTACTTTTAGGGGCTTCATGGAAATATCAGGGGTCTAAACAGACCCCTGATATTTCCCTTTTAAAATAGAAAAAGAGATTGAGGACACAGAGTTCTTAATCTCTTTTTCTGCAGCCCTGTAATAAATGAACAGGATTCCTCTATACTAAGTGTTCCTGTCCATTCATAACATGAGGACATAGTATGTTTACTATAACCACAATCATAAATGAACAGGAGGTGATGTAGATCACTTTCCATTCATACATAATTAAGGATATGGTAAACATACTATATCCTCAATTATTGACAAACACTCAGCGATCACTGATCACAGGAGGCTGAGCAAGTGGAGCAGGGAGGAGAGCTCAGCCTCCTGTGACAGCACTGCAAGCTGTCTTCGCCCACACACTGCTCTGCCGATCTGTGACAGGAGGCAAGCTGTCTTCGCCCACACACTGCTCTGCCGATCTGTGACAGGAGGCTGAGCGATGTGGGAGGAGAGACGCCGGCCGCTCACAGCGCTCGGCCTCCTGTGACACTTTCTCTCCTTCCCTCTGGGACACAGAGCAGCGCCCAGGGAGGAGAGAAAGAATGGATGCACCGCTGTATCGGCCAGAAAAGGACACTTTCAGCATTATGCCAAAAGTGCCATTTTCGGCCGATATGTTTTGGCG
Organism: Nanorana parkeri; assembly: GCF_000935625.1. NCBI lineage: Eukaryota > Metazoa > Chordata > Amphibia > Anura > Dicroglossidae > Nanorana > Nanorana parkeri. The sequence continues at coordinate 1,368,532 of NW_017306450.1, read as the reverse complement.
GCTGATATATCGGTGCATCCCTAATATATACTATATATATTTATGGCATCGGTGGTACACTAATAAAAGAGAACCTTGATACTCTAGTGTGACTTCCTGTTGCCAATACAAATACCTGTATTTTAAAAAGCCACAATCATATTTATTTCTATTCTACTCAAATCAGTGAAATATGGTTTCTGGAGATCTGTATTTGCCAGGACTTAAATGTGGGAGCTGGTGTTCTCATCTTGTGCAGTGAAAGCTCAGTGCAGAAATCCACCAGTACCAAGTTTTCAACTTCCAAGCACACTATACCAATATTTCTAGTTGGTTGCTATTTGTTACTGTGCTTAACACCTTGCCTTTTCTCTTGTAAAGTAAGCCTGGAAGTTTTATGATGCATACCACATGTGCAATTCAAGGAGGGCCTGTATTTTTTTCAGCTTTCTCAACTCATGATTCTGGGGGGAAAATGGTGTTAAAACAACTAATTTACTTCTTCTCAAGTTATTTCCGTAAAAAGTAGAAAAGATAAGTGTCCTAACTCAATCTGTATACTTGTAAAAGTAAAAAAAAATATTTTAAGACACATTACTTATTTAAAATGTGAAAAATGCCTTTGTAATAATTTAGCACTAAATGTTCAAAGTAAAATTATAGGTGAAACTACAGTATCAAGTGTTATAAAGGTAAAAACACATGCAGTTATTGTTGCATACAAAGCTGGGGAAGGGTGTTTGACAGATTTAAACTATCATAAACTCATGTAGCCTGACCAAGCAGCAGTAAAAGTAACCTGAGTGTCAAATAACTCAGCATGGAAGGAGTTTTTCCTTTTTTGGCTTCTTCTTACTTGCTATGTTCTATATTTCAGGAGAGGAATTTAAAAAAAAGTACATTGCACATGAGCAAACAAACAATTTTATGTTTACTTTCTGATTCTGCATGGAATCAATCTGTTGGCTCCTTCATTGCACCATGGGCGTCCTTGAGAATCAACAATGCAACACAAATGATGAGGATAGCAGGGGGTTAAGTTGGTCCCCTGTTGTCATTTACAAGAGGGAACTTTATCAACACATAAATTAACCTTTCTTTTTAAGATTAGCTATCTTTTACAAATGGCATGCATTTCAAGGAGGAAAACCTGTTCTCTTCCCCTTTCTTTTTAAATGCATTCAGGAGAATCATCAGAATTTTAACAGGAGTCTGACCTGGCTGATCTGCACAGATACTACTCATCAACAGCTGTCACTAAGACCCCATAAATTTCATGTCATCAAGCCATGCGCATATTGTCTGCTGAAGCTCTCAACAATGCATAATGATGTCTATCAAAGCAAAGAACATTTGCAGAGTGAAAACAAAAAATCTACAGTGGTGGTTGGTGGTGACTGGCTTTAGCCATCCATCCTTCAGCTGTCAGTCACGTGGTGGTAAATCAAACTCAGGGAGTAGTTGTTACACCATGGGTGGGTAAGAAAAAGGGAGAGAATAAGGTGCTGTGAATTATTTGTATGGTAAATATAACCATTCAGGATTTTACACAAGTCTATTTTTAGGCTGCATCTGTGCTATAAACTAGCAGTTCTGTATGCAAATTGTGGAACCGAAACTGGAATAAAGGAATTCATTTTATTCCTCTCTAAATGATGGATTGACTGCATTTCTATTTCATTTATGAATTTTATTTGTCGTTTAATCAATGATATCCAATTACCTTCTCTTTAATAGTTCAATAATATGCTTGAGAATATTTTCCAGGAAAGCTTTGTAGGTTCCTTTTGGTCCCTGACACCATCATTTCTGCTTTCAGAAGTTAATGATGAACTTATAAAAAAATGGTTAGGACTAGGTCCATAAGCAATGCTTGTACTGATTGACTGTTGTTTATAAAAATGGTCTAGATGTGAATAAAATAAAAACTATATATGCAATCATCCTGAAGAAGAAAAAAAGAAGAAATGGGTGAGTCAGCCATTTCAAAAGTATTTAAACAGAGCCAGATACAGAATTTTAAGTTGAATGGTTCAATACATATAAGGATCTAACCTCACATTTATCTGGGACACAATTAATATAGATTATTCCAGTTTTTGAGTCTTGTGCATGAACAAACACCTACTGGAAGGGTCTCAAATAGAAATATGGTATACAGTGCAAATTTTCACCAGCATCCAGTTTGAGTTATGTATAAATCTTTAAGAGGTTTTTTGCTTTCATTGAAACAGTGGAAAAAAACTCTACTACCACCCTTGCCTGCTTATAATGAGGAGAGATATCATACACAAAACCTCAATGGTCAGCTATTTTAAAAGTTCAGCCAGGAAGCTTAGAGGTTCTAAACACTCATCAGTACTGCTCTGCTTTCTCTGAGCAGTACAACCCACTATCAATCCAGTTTTAAAGAGTAGTTGAAGAGCGCTGAGCGGCTCTAAGGGGTTTCTGCTTATTAAAATAGCTGATTTTCTAGGGTTCTGAGTCGGACACCTCTACCAATCAGCAGTGTGAATAACAAATGCTGTGCTCAAGCAGCGTTGTAGGATAAAGGCATGAGTTTATTAATATTCACATTGTTCTGGTGTAAAACAGATTGACAACCCACTTATAATATTTAATCTTATTACATTTCCCAGTGATAGGTAGACAGATGCAAAGTGCTTGCTAATCGCAGTAGCTGCAAACATTACTATACTACCCCCTTAACATAACATCTTGCTGACTCAGTGGTCAGTTAGTTTGAGAGATGGTAAGAATCCATGACTGATTATTCCTAGTCATCTATCAGTGCTCATTATTACTTTCTGAACATAAATGTCATTTGATGATTGCATGTGGGCAGATGTGGGTGTTTGTATGCCTGTCTTTACCATCCTAATCTTTCAACATCTTTGGTCAAGTAGGATAATGGAGCAGCTCCTTGCGCATGATAATCACTACCAATTTAGGAGTAATTATCTCAATGTAGACAATTTTTCAACTCATGCAAAGGGATTTTTTTATGGGTTAGTATATTTGTAAGGTAAAGCAGACCTTGCATCAGAACCCTCAACCCCCACCACATAAGTTTAGTAAGAAAGCAAATATGAAACCAAATATGGTCAGGACCAGATTTGGTCAATGATGCCAGACAGCTCCTGACCCCTTTATTTATATGCAGCTGGGAGCTATCATTTGCGATGTGGAGCCCATTGAGATCGGAACGGAGATGGTGGGTATTTTCTTTACAGACGTTGGCGTTGTTCATTGTGATTGACAAGTATTTGCATCACTGGATTATGTGATTGAGCATGGATTGTTTTTTTCAAAAAAGGACTATTGCAAACATGTGGTGTGTTTATTTAAATTTTTTTTGCCCAGCCTTTCCTGTCTGCATGCTCAGATAAGTGTCCAGTATGGATTTGGCAGGGTGTTCTGATAAAATAAGGTTCTGGTATGGATTTTGGGGGAGGGAGTGGC
>NW_017306450.1:1321886-1365063 GCF_000935625.1 Nanorana parkeri | reverse complement strand
GTATTAATGGAATCTAGGTCTATTAATAAATGACTTTAAAGGAGATAAATTGATTTTAAAGGAGAATTATGAGGTGAGTGATTTTCACTCATCCTCATAATCTGAGCCGACCTGAAGTGAGTGAACACATACCGGCGCTCGCTCACTTCTCGATCCTGTGCCAGCAGAGAGCCGTGACAGGGGAGGGACTGGATTCCCCCCTCCCCTGTCCGATCCTCCAGCGCTGACTGGCGGAACGGATGGGGAGGGGGCTGGCACAACTGGCTCTGCCTCTAGATAGGCAGAGCCAGCTGTCACTCAGGCAGCTGGGTGGATCCAAACATAATTGTTGGGATTTATTCCGGCTGCGGAGTCTCAGTATACAGCTACAGCTGGCGGTATACTGAGCTTAGGGTGACGGGAGGATGCTAGTTTGTGTCCTCCCGTTACCCTTAGGAGAACTATGGGGAAAAGCCCTAACCCCATAGTTCTTCTTTAAATATTCGGCTCACATTGACTTCAGTAAGGTTTGGATTAACACTCCAATATTGGAGGAGTTCAGCGAACCATTCTCAAACCAATCCCAGGTACATTCATCTCATCTCTATTCAGCAGTGGGACTATTTTTAAAAGTCTCCACTCAGAATCACAATTAACATGTTTGCATTTTATCAATAGACTAGAGTTTGCATATCCCTGCTCTCTTCTAATGCTGACTAGTTTTATTTTGAAACTCCTATCCTTAATATCTGTAGTTTTTTTTAATGGCCAGTTAAAATGACACCACAAAAACATAGGGTTAAAATCAGTCCCTTGGCATTTTTATTTTCTGTCTAGAACATACTGACTTTAAATATTTCTGACACATATTCATTAACTAATGTTAATGTAAAACCCTGTAATGTTAAAGAAAATATATATTTCAACACAACTGAGTCCTTTTTTTTATATTTTACGATGAACAGAGGGAGCAGATTTAGCAGTTTTTGTGGTTTCAGGCTTGGAGAGGAAATTGAAGGGGAAGGCTTGTCTCCCCTTATAAAGTAGGGAGAGGTCATGCTCATAAGTGTGGAGATTGGAAGTACTTAACTTTTAGCTACTACAGAAGCTGGTTGAGGTCTTCTATAAGAGCCTTTGAAGGTTTATATTACAGAGAGAGGTTAATTTTGAGGCTGCAACATTTCTTCTCTTTTCTTCCAGGTTCATCCACAAGAAGAGTTTCAGCATCAATTGATCTTTTTTTCCGTCAATTTTCTACCATTTTCTTACATTTTGTGTTTTTTTAAGTGTGTTAGGCATAATATATAACAAACTTTACAAAAGCCAAACCACCATATTTTAAAACCCTGGAAAATAATTGTTTGTCTTCTGAAGGTTAATAGATAGATAGTTTAACCTCTTGCCGTCCGCCCGTAGTAAAAAAACGGACGGATGGCACTGCTGCATTTGCGGGTTGCCGTCTCCAGACGGCAATTTTTTCTGCTCGCGCGCGCCCCCTAGCGGGCACGCGCGGGCAGAAAAGACCCGACGGTTGCACACACCCGTTACCGGGTGTTTCACATAAAGGCGATCAGCGGGTCCATAGCCCGCCGATCGCCTATATGTGCTCTCGTTCGCGGCAACGCCCCCCCCTCGCGCGGTCGGCGCTGCCGGTTTTTTTTAATTTCTGTAATTTTTCCTTAATATAGTAAAAAAATAAAACCCCCAGTGGTGAATAAATACCACCAAAAGAAAGCTCTATCTGTCCCCAAAAAAGGGTATAAAATTCATTTCAGTACAGCGCTGCATGACGGAATAAATGTCAGTCAAAGTACCGCAGCGCTGAATACTGAAAAATGGCCTGGATGGGAAGGGGGTGTAACACCGCGGATGTCAACTGATTAAAAGACATTTTCCATAATTAATGTATGAAAGCAAGGTACCGATTTACTATAAGTTATCAGTGGCAAGGTTTGGGTCTTGGCCATCCACACTTGTGGCCAAATGTTTAAAAACTCAACCAAGAGACAAAAGATGTCAAATAAAACCATAGACATATATAGTAAAGCACTTTCGATCTTGCCCATTCAATATAGCATAGCTGGGCTTTGGCTCTATCTATCCCCCTTAAATAAATACATTGTTGGCAGATTAGGACACAAAATATTAGTTCATTTACCATAATCGATGACATATAAAAACTGACTTCTTTTCACCAGTACAAATATTGTAATAGTATTCACAGTCATTAGATGCCGGTGAAAGATGTCCTCAGTTCAACTCTATTCAGCGAAAACTGTAACAGAAGCTGAAGAAGTAATGATGATGAAAGAGTTTAGCTATGTCTCTGAAATCCCAAGCAGTGTTGTCAGCCCTGCCCAGTTCTCCCCTGATGAACTACAAAACGCCCCTCTTCTACAGAGGTTAGGAAAAGGGAAGGTGTTCCACAGTCTGACAGAGGAGAACTGAGCAGGGCTGACAAAACTGCTTGGGATTTCAGTGCAGCAGAGGCAGCACTGTTAACTCAAACTGAAAATTAGGAGCCCACTGGATTTCTGGCAGATGTCTGTGCTTGTAGCATTTTTACAGGGATAACACATGGGGTATAGTATTGCAGAGATGCTTTTTTGTTGTTGTTTGTTTGGGCATACACTTCAAATGAACTCTTAAGAAAATGTAAAATCAACATTGAAAATGTTGTCTGTAACAACCAATCAGATTACAGCTATATTTTCGTGCAAATAAATCTAAAACTCCTTACATGTTGCTTAGACGACATCATTATTTTTCTTTCGAGCAGGTTTCTACAGATGAGCCTCAATGTTATGAAGTTAGGATTAGAGATGACTTTCAAAGAGAAATTACAGTTGTCAGTCTTAAAAGTCCCCATGCTCAGACACAAAGTGATATATAATTCATATACTTGTGATGCAATCATATGATATATGTGTATGGGCACTAAGTACACACAAGGGACAAATGCCAACCATGTGTTCATCCACACCAGAGAGTTACAGTAACACATCAAGTACAGTGAGCTGCATTTATTTTGTATGGCACCCCAACGCACCTACAGAACCCAGATGTGCTACCACACCATACATCAAACAATGTGTGCTGTGCTTCTAGTACTGTGGTGAAAGAAATTAAGCAGGAGTGATTTCTCCTGTGTTGGAGCCCATTAAAAATGAATGGACCACAGTAACACAGTGTGCCGCAACGCAGGTTAAAAAATGGAAGATAGTGTGAACATAGAATACTTTGATGTTAGTGACCCCACTGGTACTATGGGTTTTACAATATAATGTTTGAGTTTGATGATGCTTACCCATAATTGTGCAATCTCCTTTTTTCCTCTTTTTTTTTGTTTTAATGTGATTACAAAGATTGTTTATTAGATACTGGTGCTTCTGTTTCTCCCCACCCTATGTGGCATGTTATTTTAGTGGGGTTGGTGTTGGTTCACAACCAGCTATGACTATGAGGACGAATAAGGAAAAAATGCACCAGCAGTTGTTTTTTGTACAGTTGCATGTGGACTAAAATTTGATTTTCTTTGGAAGAGCATCATATGCCAGTTTTCAGTTGTTTAGACAATTACGCCACAACAGGGTTATCTGTGCACTGAATGTGGATTATAAGGATCCATGATAGGGGTGAGTGGGAGAAATACTATGGTGGTGTATAGCTTGTATTTTTAACTTTGCATGGATTTTACAACAATAAAGTTTGATTTTTATAGACTTCGATTTCGTGCAGGTGATTGAAAAGATATTGTTTGAGCACACTGCACGGGGACAACGGAGCACAGGGAAGCCAATGGTGGCCCTGGTAGGGGAGGCTGTATGGACGCCGGATCGCTTGCACATTAACATCCATCGCCGGCTGTTAAAAATGACACCAAGAAGCAGCAGCCATGTTCTTGTTTTAACCACTTCTGCGGGCCGCAGTAAATAGACATATTGCGACCCGGAAATGGTTTAATACATGATAAAGATTAAAAGTTAAAAGATTTATTTTGCTCTGATCTAAATTCCAATTTCTGTTTTTAGAAAAATCTGCTAGTCCTAACATTACATAGTCAAAATAAAGTTTTCACTTTAAGTGGGACATTAATGGATGCAATACAGAGCAGACAAGCAGTCAAGACAGTTTTTTTTTTTACAAATGCGCATCATAAAGCTGACTACAGTTTGTTTTTACTGGGCTCATGGGAATGACAAGGCAGGAGTTTTGCATAATCTGTTTATTTTCCAGCTGCTCAGAGTAGCAATGTAAAGAGATAAAGTGGCTCCTTTTACACTTCTCCTTTGCTGTTGTACTTCACACCTAGGTGCTGATACTTGCAAGACATTCCAATATAAGGTCACCAAGTACACAATTACCAGCAAAACAGATTAGTACTCCCTGCCAGCCAATGTAAATATTGGTATTCCCATGCTAACGTGATTTCTGCATCATGCAATCTGAATTAGTTTTGCGGCATTGCTTATTCTGTCATTCTCCTGTCTGATCTTGAGTTTTATCATTAAATAAACAGGGACTTGCAATAAAAAAGCAACTTTGTGACCCACATACCAAGTGACATATAAGTTGTAGCAGCTAAAAAACCCAAGATTAGATTTAAGTCCCTGTTCACACCATGGGGTATTTGGAATGCGCGTCAAATGCAAAATTGTGCACTTTGACACATGGTTTCTTGTTTATATTATGATTGAAAATCCACTACTGTAGCAAAAAAATGTATAAGAAAAAAATGATAGAAAATCAAAGAAAATTATTCTCAGGTTTATTGCACTCTGGTATTATTTTTACATAAATTACACATTCCAGTTTTTAATTATCTTAAATATAAGAGTAATTGCATGCAATTAATAAAACAGAACAATACAAAAAAATGTTACCCATGCAAAAAAGGCTAAGAGACACTTTTGCTAGATTTAATTAGAAAAAAAAGCACAGAATAATGTTCTTTCCTCTGACAACATCATAATGAAATCATATTGGTATTATGGGTTACATGTCCTTGTACAGCATTGGAATATAAGACAAAATATTAACCCCTTCATGACTGAGGCCCTTTTTTCAATTTTTGCACCCATGTTATATTCCACATTTTAGGCCTTCCCGATGCAGGCGACGTACACTGTACGTCGTCAGTCACGAAGTGGTTAATGGTTGCAGCACCTTGACATCGACAGTTGGACAGCAGTAAACGCAAATTATTCAGTTAACCAAAGGAAGCTGGTATCAGAAAAAATATTGATCACATTGACTGGAAAGTTTTGCCCAGTTTCACCTTACTCACTAAGCTAACTGAACATTCACTTTGTAGAGGTAAAACTCTATATTCCCTGAGTAAATCAACCCTACTGTGTCACAATGGGCAGCAGATCCGCTGATATTTGCAGACACATGTTCTGAGCAAATTAGCCTGATCTGAGCCAAACCAAGTGGACTGGTTTGCTTACCTCTACTTCTAACCAAGTACTTCACAGCTATTTAATAGAAGACAAAAGAATGTTGATTCAGATGCTGAAATGGTGTCAGACAGTTCAAATTACATTATAAACCATGTGTGTTAGTATTGACTTGGTATTAGACATCAGCGCAGGATGTGGATTTGTCCAAAATAGTCAGTGAGAATGAGCAGTGCTCACCCTCCCTCACCAACAAAATTACTTACTTATGCCATTGCCTATGTGGTTTCACACAGGTGAATATTGAGCATCTGGGTCAGCGGATGATTTCAGAAATCTTCTTGCCCAGATAGCAGAATTGCTTAGTTGAAATAAAGTGAAATTAATTGAATACATTTTTTACTGAGCAAGGATTTGTTCTTAATATAATTTGAAAATGTTCAGATTGCAGATTAGAAAATATAAACTATAACAAAAATAATTTCAGATAAAAAATAGTGAGAATGCCTTCTACAAGCTGATATTTGGCAACAGATATATTACACATATTATCATATTTAAATTATAGTATGCTATGTTACATTTGCATTCAATAAACACTTAAAGCCCATCCTTTCCAGACTGATTCATTTTTTACAAAATAGCCCCCGCCTTGTGTAAAAAAAACCAAAAACATTTGCCAAGATGTATTCATCATCTTCATGCTCCAGCTATGCCCAATGTGTCCTCCTTCATGGTCCAATGCCAGTTCTTTTCCAAGTTGAATGCGGTCCAGTGTTAAGTTTCAGTGCTTAGCCTTGAGTTGGGCTTTAGTGAAAAAAAAATATTTTGCCTAAAGCTTTACGCCAGGCAAACAATACACAGTTAAATTACATATGTGAGCAGTTTTATCTGCCAAAGGATATCTGTCCATGCTTTCCTGAGATATAGACAGCCCAGCAGATAGGTTGGTAACCTTCTGTTTCTCTATTGCAGTTTAGCAATTCAGCTAGGTCACGTCCTTGCCCCAGCCTAGGATTGGACAGTGAAGGAAAAGCAGTAGGCTGATAAGCTCATCTTTCTGTCACTCTGCTCTCACTCTCTTTTTCTAGCAGCATGTTCCTTGTCAGACACTACAGCACACCTGATAGGCTTCTTGGACTAATGTCTTTATTCAACCTCAAATACTATGTAACTATGTAACTATCTCTCTTCTTGCCTAAAGCTGGCCATACACTAGTAGCTTTCCGAATGAACATTCGTATGAAAGACCTCTCTTTAATACGCGATAATGCCATCAGACAGTTGACGAATGTCGATTGGAATTTAGTTTGAGTTTAACGTTTGATTTTGGAATGAATGGAGTTTCCCTATCGAAAACCACATTCACTGTTAGAATTTTGTTCATTGATGTAATATGAATACATAATTTGCATTAATTGGTGTTTGTTATTGATTTTTTATAATATCTGCCTGGAGCTGAGCTATATTTTATTTGCATGACAGTTACCTACTCTTTTAATATCAGTGAAGCAAGGGGTTTCAAACTGTACATCAGTTTCCCAACAAAAATATATTGTAGCACATATTTATCAAAGAATGACTGCCAGTGAAGCATGGTGGCAACACACACATACACAGTGCATAGCAAAGCTAAGCACATGCATTTGCCTAACAAATTTGTGGGACTTTTCATGTGAGCTGTCAAATAAATAGTTTGAGAGCATATTCATGCTATGTTTATGACCATGTGTTTATTATTTATAGCGGAATTCCAGCCTTACCTTCAGTCTAGCACAGTTGTGCAGGCTCCTCTCACTGCACATTCTGTGAGTTTCTCACAGTGTACATTAGAAGATGCAGATAGAACCTGCCTACTTTCCTGGCTGAAGGATGTCCACCATTATTTAGCCCCCCCCCCCAGCCTTACCGTTCCTATCTGCCCTGTTCATTCATTGGAGTTCAGTTCTTTCAACTATGGTGGCTCAGCATCGCATGTGGGCCATACCTGTCAGTCTTGGAACACCCACTACTCCAGACTGACAACCAGCTGAGGGCTTTCAAGAGGAGTACTGAGGCAGGGTGCTGTGATATAATAAGTGCTCCATTCCATATATGTTTCAGGGAAATACAGCAAGCAGTCATAGAACAGAACAGAACAGAATTGGTGTGCACGTGCTCCCAGCTAATCATGGCACCAAAAACTTGCATCCTGCATACACTCAGTGCTGAGAATTCTTCAGCTAGTGTCCAGTGTTAATTTCTGACTCTGCTGCTCCCTGCCTGCCACTGACCTCGGCCTGTTCCACTACTCTGCCTCTTGTCTGATGATTTGGTACTGTTATCCTGCATGGCTTGAACTTGGCTTGTCCTAACCCAGCTTCTACCTACCGGTTCTGATATAAGGGAGGATTCTGAGGCCTCTAATGTAAAGAGGAACTCTGGGAATGCTGATATAAGGGTGACTCTGATGTAAGGGGTACTCTGATGTGAGGGGGACTCTGATGTAAGGGTGAACTCTGGGGACTCTGATTCAAGGGTGACTCTGATGTGAGGGGGAGCTCTGGGGACTCTGCTGTAAGGGGGAACCCCGATGTGAGGAGATACTCTGATGTAAGAAGGAGCTCTAGGGACTCTGATGTAAGGGGAAACTCTGATGAGAAGGGGTACAATGATGTAAGGGGTAGCTTTGGGGATTCTGAAGCAAAGGGGGACTCTGATGCAAGGAGGGATTCTGATGTAAGGAGGGACTTTGTTGACTCTGATGTAAGGAGGGACTCTGATGTAAGGGGAGACTTGGATGCAAATTTGACTTGCATTTTTGAGCTGATATTATGGTAACGTTATCTATAATATGGGTGTCAATTTTTTGAAAGGTGTGAAATGTCAGTGCTTGCCATAGGCTCTATTTTCTGCAGATATGCCTCTGCATAAGAATAATTGTATTTCATTGTAAAATTGTTGCTTATAAGTGTTGCAGTGAGCCATAAGATTTACTTTCATAAATAGACAATTATTCTTATCATAATGAGATCTAATTTACTTTAGAAAAACTGGAAGGAACTGCCACCAATTTGTTAAAATTGGTAATTACTACTACTGTAAATTCTATCAAATGACAATTGAAAACCATTTAATGTTGTCCACCAATTTCTTGTTCGTAGCTGATGTTTTGCTCCTGCTTCACTTCTCTTGTGTAGCCATTTTGGTCCCTGATATAAAGAATGCTGGCTGTTAATTCCAGACTTTCACAGCTGGCCCCCTCATAACACATAGCTAAAATACATACATTTAGGCAGTCATTATATTGGAACAGGGGGAACAGCTGCCAGGGTTTTTGCAACAAGCAGAATCTAATCTATAGCAGGCTGCACAAAAAACAGCAAATGCAGGATAGAAAATAGACAGGATTGAAATAAAAACAGGCTTTGCACATTGCTGGGCCATGGTAGCACTCAAGAGCTCAGGAGAGGCAGGAAAAACAGGTGTCAGGATTTTGGCAGTGGGCAGAATCACTATTGAAGCTGGCAGCAAAACTGAGTTAGAGATTTGGTCCCAGTAAAAATATGTTAAATACTACAGGTGTCATTTAAACATGGGAGCCGTGCATCTGACAATTATACAGGGAATTTAGGTGATGTATTAGAGTGTTTAGGCTTGGAAGCCATAGCAATAAAGTGCTTTGGAGTCCAAAGCATAACAAGTAAGCAAGTTATCAGACATCTGGGTGGTGTGATCTGACAAATGTTCGGCAGGACATAAAGTGCCAACTATGTAAGATATTAAATTCTGAGGAGAGAGGAAAATGGCTATAGATCAATTGTGCTTGAAGGTTTGAGTCTATCAAGGCAAACACAATACCCCTTCAAGGATAACAACAGAAGATGTTTGTGGATTTGGGGGGCTGGAAGTCAAACAGTGCCAGAGGCTACACAGTAGCTGGAACTAGAGGCTACTTGGCAGCTGGATCTGGAGGTTGGGTATGGACTGAAGCTATTGGGCAGGTTGCATGTTTACATGCAACTGGGACAGGAGACTAGACGGCAGTAAGCGTTAGAGCCTGAATGGTATATGTTTAAACAACTTGTTGTTTGCTTTTGGATTTACTGACAAATTAATAAATTATTGTAATGGAAGTAACTACATCAGGAATAAAGTTAGAAGTTGCATGTATCACAACTGTGGAAGAGTGCTTCAGCTTGGTAAGTTTAAAAATCAAAGTCTAAAAGAATAGGGTTTTATATAATTCCCATAAATAAGTCTAATTGTAAGATATACATCAGAGGTTCCGCACCACCCTCCCCACTCATCAAATGTGTCTTCAGATCAGGATCTACCATCTGATGGAAATAAAACAATAAATCTGAATTGTACTTGTGTGGTGAGTTTAAAAATGGTTACTGGGCCATAGGAAGTCTTTAGAAATTGAGGAAAAATTCCAGGACATTAAGTGAGATCAGAAAAGTATTCGCTGTTTGTTTTAATGTTGGTTCTGTCTGTCTTTATGTCACTATAAGGCCTGGCTGGATTGCTGGTGATAAACCTGGCCTTTGAAATTCTCCCCATAATCGCAATATTAACAATCTGGTTAAGAAAGACATTTGTGATAGCAGACAATAGCAGACAAGAAAAAAAAAAGAAATAGGACAAGGTCAGCACCTATAGTATACCATTCCACTAAGCAAGGTGCCAAATTAGAAAACAAGGTGGAAGCCAAGGTCAATAATGGGAGACAATCGACCAAGTACAGACTGAATTAAGGCTCAAACTGTGGTCAAATAACAAGGTGAGTTTGGAAATAGCGATCCAGACACAGGAACGTAAAGAAGTAGGAAACCAGGGTCAAGGAAGAAGGAACTCAGAAACCCAGGAGCATTACTGGTTCCTCTCAGCCTTTACAAAACGTATAAAGGCTAAGGGGTCTATTCACGATGAGTAAGTAGATAACAATTAACGTGGACTGGGATAATACAAACGAATGCCTTATGTATATACTCCCCATAGTTTCTGCAGCAGAGCTATACATTCTGTTTTGCATACTCAATCCATTCGATTACAGCTTCTCTGTGTGTGTATATTTATTGGTTTGTTTTGAAAATAGTCTACATTGTTTAAGATGTAAGGTCTGACCTCAATAAATATGGTTACCTTCCAATGCTTCCATTGATACAGAAATAACCAGCTGCTTCTCTGCACAGAATGTGGCAGATAATAGCATCTTGTTTTCTGTTTCGAAATTACATTTCTTCGCAGCATAAAACGATTATGAATTTGAAAAGAAAGTAATAAAAAAACCAAAGAGGTGATAGTGAACCTGTATCATGCACTTTGCTTAGTGCATGATACAAGGAAAGTTGGATCTTTCAGAATAGCCCGAACAGCAGTGTGAAGCCTGCCGGAGGTTCGGCTCAGCCGATCCAGATGTTGGATCGGCTGAGTCGAACTCCTTCTGCACTTCGGGTCAGCCGAACATGCTGAGCATGTTCGGCTGATCCGAAGCCACACGAAGCAAGCCGATGTACGGCTGATTTCAGCCGATGGATGGCTGAAATCAGCCGTACCAGCCTGAAGTGAATAGCCGAACAGTGTTCGGCTCACTGCACTTCTGATCGGTCATTCACTCGGCTGCCCTCGGCAGCTTTGTGAATAGACCCCTAACAGTTCAATCAATTCAGAACATGTTCAGGTCTTATTAAGGCTGCTGATGGTTGAACAGTTGTTAGTTTCATCAGAAACTAAAGTGTTAGCTGAGCCTGGTGGTATGATCTAAACCCCAAACCAATAGACACTAATTCTGAATTTTTAGATCAGGTTCAGACAAAACCATAAAAGGAGTGTTAGCAGCTACATGTTTCATTGTCCTGAACTGTGACAGCTCCTTTTTTGTTTCTATCTGCTAAGACTGCTGCCTGAATCCCTGCAGTATGTAATTCATGGATAGTCATTCATATCCTAACTAGAGAGTCACATACCTGCATCAACAGAAACAGGAACCATACCGCACTCCTTACCGGGATTCCCACTTGATGAAGATGGGTGCTCGAAATGACTGCGGATGGCACCGCCACACATGAACAGTAGAAAAATGTCACCAGCACACCATGAGTTGAAAAAGCAAAATATTTTATTGCCAGTAGCTGTATCTCATTGGCAAGCGCTTTCCGGGCCTCGCAGGGTCCCCGGATCTCTAAGCCTGATGAAGGGGACCCTGCGAGGCCCCGAAAGCGCTTGCCAATGAGATACAGCTACTGGCAAAAAAATATTTTGCTTTTTCAACTCATGGTGTGCTGGTGACATTTTTCTACTGTACATACCTGCATCAAACATATAGCCACGGAAGTCTGAAAAGTCTGAACGCCTAGCCTTCATTCTTGCTTTAGGGAAGTGGCTCACTAGGTATCAGGTAAGTAAGGATCAGGATGACAGCACCAGAGCTTGCACTTTTTATTGAAAGTCAGTAATGGATGCTGCTTTATTTTTTTATCCTCACAGGTTTCCTTAAAATCATTATGCTTTTGGTAGGGACTGAAAGCTGATAGGATACTAAGGGCTGCATCCATGTAGCCATTTTAAAGGAAACTTGTACAAAAAATACAAATAATGCCATTTATAAAATGCTAGCTGGCTGGATTGCTGCCCTGGATCACTGGTCTCCCCTAGGGGATGAGGCACCGGTGAGGGTCACATGATGGTGGAGTCAAAAAGGGAAAAAAGGAGTTTGGAGACCTTTTGAAAAAGAACAATGAATGGGTAGGAGGGATGGTTTTGATTTTCATTTTGTCTAGAGGTGGGCTTCAAATAAAAGAGTTGGCAACCTGGATTAGAGTGAGCATATACTCCCACAGACAATCAAATCACTTTGTAGTAGCCACCCAAAATAGAGCAAGCATAGTTATCTTGGAATAGAGACTTGTTGAGCTCTCTGACATGCTAGTTAGCTGGCTGACCTTCTGGCTTCAATACTTTGATTCACATACCTTGCAGAGGTGTTAAAAAAAAAGAACTAATTACATTTCTCCAAATTTACAGACTTATTGGCCCAAGGTCAGTAAGTTTGAAATTGAAGCATGGTATAAAAGCCAACCAACTAGCATTTTTAGAAGGAGGGCCACAATGACAGCACCCATGTTTCCTAGACATGTAATCTACGAAAAAATTTGGTTCAGTTCGGTTCGGATGTTTAGTTATTTCAGGATTTGGGTTTCGGGTCCAAGATTCAATTCGGTTTCAGATTTGGACGAAATTCAAATTTTCGTTTGTTTCGGATGAGTTTATGAACGAATATTAATTGCGACTACCACAGAAAACCATATACAGATATTAATACTAAAGCTGAAGCTCCTAGATCCAAATGGCATTTGGGAGTCCGAATTTCCGAATAGCATTCGGAAACTCCTGAATGCTATTCGGAAATTCAGCCATTAAGGTCTTGGCGCATGAGCTTTAGTTTTATGTATGTATTATCAATATTCTGTATTACGAGTGAATATTCTTGCGGCAACATTGGGAGCCATATATACATAAGCTAGGGCTCCCAGAATTCAAGTTCAGACCCATTTGGATGCATTAAATCGAAAAACACATCTGATTGGCCAGAAAAGTCACATGTCCTATTCAATTTAGTTTTTAAACAAAATTCAGACAGGATCCGAAATTTCAAAAACAAAAATTTGGATTCAGACACATTCAGATGCATTGGGATTCAGAAATTCAGAAGTGTCCAAATGTCTGAATTTCAGAAAATGTGTACGAATTTTGATTAAGAACAAAATTAATCACTCAAGTCTAATGTTTCCTTTGTAACAGGTTTACTTCATTATACCATTAAGACTCATATGAGACTAACAATCCAACTTGGCAGCAGCAGGATTGCTAAATAGAACACTCACTTGCTTCTAAGGTGATGGTCACTCTCTGGTTGAAATCTTGTACATTAAAAAAAAGTGGAATAGCAATGCCAGCAAGAGATATTGGTTTCTTTGCTCTTCAGTTGCTGGCAAGTTGCTGGCAGGTTCAGGATTGTTAGTCAGGCATGGGCCTAAATGGTACACAGAAGCCATTAATGCAGCATAGGTCTTAGAGTAAGTTCATACCACTAATGATATGTACTGTATCTCACAATTTAGAGGGCACTACTCAACATCTGCTTTGTATTGTTTCTATGTATTTTCTTTACACTCCTCCCGCCAAAAAGAAAGAAAAAAATATTTTTTTTCTAGATGATCATCATCTCACCTTGTGTAACTGCCCTTATTATTGTCTATTCAAAAATAAATATGGTATTTTGCTGCTGTGTTAAATGTTACCTGGAAGAACACTTTATATGATTTGAAACACTTCATTGGGGAGCTCTATAACCTAATCTACAATGGAAAAGGAACCAATTAATTATAACTACTCGAGCAAAAAATCTGTCAGCATGAGCATTTTAAATTACCTGGGCACACCTAGCAGATTTACATTCTCTTGGCATAAATTTACTTTTCCCACAAAGAAGGAAAAAAAACATTTCATAATTCCATCCGAGTACATAACAAAGGCTCTTGACAGCTAAGTACCACCTTCCTCACTTGGGGGTTAAAGGCATCTCCAAGGACTTTCTAGCTTATGCAAAAATCTGGCTCTTGACGGGAGGATGGGCAACAGGAAATGAAAATCTCCTGTAAAGTACAGACTAAGAAAGAGCCTCCAAAAACAAAGGAGGCTTGGTCTCTCCTGGCAGGAGGCTAACTGCATTCTTTTGTTAAATATTAACATGACATAGAGCAGGAGAAATGGATGTCCATCACCGGAATAAGTAGGAACTAAGTGAATATTTTAGGAACAAAGAGGTGTCTAATTTAAATGACTTAAGAAACATAATCAGGAATGCCATTTATAACACAAAAGAACATGGGGATGTGATTGATTTTGGACTAGTAGCAATATCTTCCTAGACTGACTACTGTATAGCAATATAAATAAAATGGACTTTCTTACCTGAAAATTGAATTGCAAAATATCTTCTTCTTAAGTGCCTTAAAGTTACACAAGGATTTGCTAACTGTTAATGCAGTACTAGTAGCACTTCAAATATATTGGAAGGCTGATTTTTCTATTCCTCTTATCAATTATCTAATTTCCTTATGCATTAGTAAGCTTTGCAATTCATTTGAGCCAAACAAAAGAATTGCCAATAATGAACATTCAAGTTCAAGTGAAGCATAATCAAAAATTCTCACAGTCAACATTTTAAATTCACTAACTATTGTACAGCTAATTATAGATCACAAAATAATTTCTCAAAATAGTGATTTACATCTTGAAATTGTGAATTTGTATTGAATTCTTAAGGTGTGTAACCCCAGGTGCATTACTGTGCATTTTGCTTCCTTTTCAGTACAGGGAAAATGCAGGGATGTCAGAAAATGTACTGCTCATTGCAGTGCATGTTACATTTTGGGCACCTGGTAATGCTGTATGCCATTCAAGCCAATATAAGTGGAGTCTTTCAAGATAAAGACACACTAATGCAACACACTTGTTGGGGTATGAGCAATCCTTTAATATGTAGGTACTGTCAAAACTTTTTTTCTTTTTAGTGTTGGACAGAGGTAAAACCCCCTTTTAGGGTTATTTTGGGGGGCATTTGTGCCCCTCCTGGGGAGATTTCCCTATACTTTCTGTCCTGGATATGAGAGAAAATGTCCCCAAAGTTAACAGAATTTCCATCTTAGAGAGTTGTCACAGGAATGGGTGTCTTTATTGGAACATTGCCCTCACCTGTTGCTTTAGTGACAGTTCTAAAATGTTGAATTTCCCCTAATTTTCTGTCCCATTAACAATAGTATCCAGGAGGGGAAATGTCCCTAAAGAGGACACAGGCAGCACTACAAACTCGACAAAAGGTCAAATAAAGTCTATTTGCCTACATTTAATTTCTCATAGGCCTAATATAGTATTGTCTCTCCCTTTAGAATTGTTAAAGGTTACCAAGTTTAAATTCTTACCTGTCCCAAAAGTGCTAATTTATTATATTAATATAATTTATTATATTAATTTATTTATTATATAAATATTTAATTTATGTATTTATAATACACCCTAGAAATGTTACTAAATTAAACAACATATTTACGTTTCACGATAACTTAACATACAATAAGCTGGTGTAGATACTGTATGTGAAAGACCTCTTCAGTTTTATTGTGACCGTGTGTTTAATTTGATTTTATTTGGGTAATTACATTGTTTCTAATCAACACCTGTGAATGAGTTTGTTTGCTGATGGGCTGCTTTTTTTACTGACACTATATTATGGACTGTAGACTACTTAGTAAAGTACACACCTGTGGTTTACAGTAAATATTGTACTTTGGAGTGTTGTGGATGTACAGTAGAAATGACAGGCTTATGTTGAAATAAAATGTAAAATCTAATTAGCTGATGGGTTGCTACACTTTATGTTTTGTACTGCTGTACTGAGGAAGTACTAATGTGTCTATAAGTGCTTGTGCTAGTACAAAACATTGGAATTTTCCTTTTCATACTTTTATATTGTTTAGCTTTGTATATGTTTTTGCTTGCATGTTGGATACATAATTTATAGAATTTTCTGGAAAAAAAAACATCCTCTAAATTATCACATGGATTTCCCAATATGCTTTAAAACCTATGAATGATAATGAATGCTAGAAATTCACAAATGCACACTATTATTTGTCAGGAAACCACTACATTCCAGTTATAAGTAGGGCTTCGCAAATGTATTTATGTCACTTGCAAACAATAGCCATATTTAATCACCTTGATAATGGTGTCACCCTATCACAGGAAGTTCCTGAACAAGGACCACCATGTCAAGATCACCAGGCATTATTTGGTGAAAACTGCAGATTTTAAATATCAAAAATGACCCCTCAAATTACATTAAAAAGTGATTATGAGGTTATGGAATTTGAAATTACATCCACATTTGTGTCTTGAGAACCCGTTGCAAATGTTATTTATTTTTGTATTTATTCAACATACTGTATAATCAAATGCAAACATATACTCTGTGTCCATAATATTGTTCATCACATCAGTAAACGTATATTGAAATACAACAATCATGTATGTATACATCATACCAATGGCTAAATGATCAGCACTATCTATCCTGTAACCCAAGTCTAAAATAATCAATTTACCAGTAAACACTAGAGACACAAATGTGATGTTCTTGTTAAATATTTCAAACATAAATGAGTGCTTGAATATTCAGTTTAAAGTGGGAAAGATAAAAGAAGATACAAAGACTTGTCATTGATCTAATATGTGTTTGCACATTCCTTGAGGCAGTGCATGATGTAGAATGGGATTTCTATGGCCCCACATTACAAAAGGTGCAAAATGCCTTTTCACTTGCAAACTTGTGTATTCACGTGGTAAGAGAATGCAAATGTTAAGTCATTTTTTCTTTTTCCATTGACAAAAGTAGCCTCTCCATCATTGTAGAACAGGGTAAAGTTCATAATGATGTCAAGCATTCTTTTCCTGGAAATTAAACAAGATGCACAATATTGTGCTACCAACTTCCAGTCTATTAAATCCCATGAAAAAAAATCTTCTTAAAAGGAATGTAACTTAGTATCTATTGCAAAACACAGTTTGTTTTCCAAGCATGGCATCCGAAGTTGTAAAAAATGACAAATCTAATGAAGATATATTATCCTGTTAAACAAATACAGTAGTAAGGATCACTTGTGACGCGACTAAGCTAAAGATCACACATCCTTGGTTTATAACCTGCTTAAATACCCTGATAATTTACAGCCTCTGGCTCCACAGGGCTCTAGAGCTGTAACAGTGTATTGACTGCGGTTAAGCTTTTTGTATGAGCTAGATAAAGATAAATTATTGCAAGATGCTTACAGAGTCTGCCTGAGTGAAGGGGACAGCTATATATTTTAAAGGAAACCATAGGCTTATTTGTTATAAATAGCACCATTACAGCTGATTTACGTGTTTAAAATAAATTAGCATTTTTAAGAAGTCAGCAAGGCAGTTTCCTTTTGATGGGTCAGTTTATCCAAAACTAGCATTTTGGTTTTTGATAGATACTGGAGAGTTAAACTGCACATTGGTTCCATATATGTATCATGGTCTCAGGGTACTTGTATTATCTGTGTTATTTTAAATTCAGATAATTCAGTAAAATATGAACCCCCCCCCATTGAAACACGATATGACAGTAATTACAATATTACCGGTTCTTATATTTGGTTAATAATAGACAGTGATAACACGAAACCGAAACCTCTACAAATAAAAGAGTGGTGTCACACAATGTGGTTGTTCCATTATGGAGATTTTAACTGTCAGTGAGCTACTAACTGTAAACTGAAAAGTTTATTGGGTGAAAGACAAAACAGTATTAGCATTTTAAACAGTGGCTCTATAGTATTCTCAATATTTATTTTAAAAAGTATGTATGTGCATCATACAGTGCATACTCAAATCCCAGGTCCTTATCTTTAAAAGCAGTGTGTAGTATTTTTGAAAATTGTTTTGTCAAGTTAGGAACTTAATTAGATTTGTTGAAATATTTTACAATTATTTTTAATCAGATACATTTAAAATATTTTTATGAATATGTCATATATACTGCAGCAGAGAAAAGTTAGGCTCCCAGGCTAAGTGTGCTGTGCGGAGATGATGCATACATCTCAGGTCTAGATGTAAAGAAACACAAATCATTGAAGGTAAAACAGCTCCCAAATATATCTCTTGGAGTTAAGCTTTAAAGTCTGTTTTGTCCATGTGCTCTCACAGTATAATTTACAGCATTCATATTCTGTGGTTTTGTTTGTTTTGGTAGTTTTTTCTCTTTATTTGTAATATTTTTCTGGGAAACATTTAAAAAATATTTTCTCCTCTCTTTTAAATGGTGCAGTTATGGAGCACTAGGTATCTGGACTTGTATCCTCAAATTAAGAAGCCATAAGTGTGTGGGTCACCTCGGTAGCACCAGCCCTGTTTTTTTTTCTAGCATCAGGTGGGTGTTCCGAAAGAGAGGCTCTAAAAAAATGTGGACCCAAAAAATATGGTGTGGTAATATAAACAAGTACAACAAGCCAGCCCTTAGTGTGGGCACATAAGTAGCTGCGTTCTTCCTCAGGAACTAGTGAAAGCATTGATCATAATGCAAGCTTCAGATTTTTAAAAAAACTGCTATATTTAAAATACAACTCCACTTTTTTTAAAAACAGTTTCTAAAAATTAGAGTTCCATCTATTTTAACATAAAAATGCATCTCCCACTGCCATACTCACCTACCCTCACATGCTGTTCCCTGCAGACTAACTGTTCCTGTATTCCAGCACTGCAACTCTTCTGGGTTGAAGGATACTAGGTGGCATTCAACCCACTTTCTGTAAATACAGGGCATCATGGGCCAGCCCCCTGGGAGAGACATCACCACAGTGGCCTGCACAGTGATGTAGAGACTACCACTCATGTAATTATACATAATAAGAACAATGCAGCACTTATTGTCCAACTTTTCAACAGTTCATTTGGGTCGATCAGCTTATTATGATACTGCATATTCTGAGAAATCTCAGGTGTATAACATCAAACATAGGCCATCAAAGATAACCTATGCTGCAAATCAGGTCTCTGTTAGGATCATTATGAATTGTGCAAGCACATTTAGAATGGTGCCACTTTGTTAGGTGTCTTGTTGATACCAAGGTTTCCATAAACAGCACTTGAAATGAATATGGCGGGAATTTATCAAAACTGGAGCAGACAAAATGGCAACCAATCAGCTTCTCTTTTCAGTTTGTTTAGTTAAGATTTGAAAATGAAAGAGAGAAGCTGATTTATTACCATGCACATTTGCTCCAGTTTTGATAAATTCCCCTTTATGTGTTTCTCAGTATATATGCGCAGATTTGAGATGAAGTTTTGGCAGGTTATAAATAGTTTTTTATACCCCAATTTTGTTATTTTAAAGATTAATTGAACTCTCAGCTTCAGTCTGCTAAATGCATTCCAGGTGCATCAAAACAAAAGGTGTTCAGTGTCTTACAGTTTATTATTTTTTTCTAAAGCCACAGCGTGAATAGAAAAGCCTGCCTCCTGTCAGCGTGCTGCTGAATGGGACCCTTGATTTCTGTGGGGAAGCAGTGGTCTATCTACAGAAGTCTGACTTGCCCTCTACTGACTCAGACCTATAGCTGTGCAAGCAGAAAACCACTTGCTCTCCATTGATTGGAAAACTCTGGCTCTGACTTAGCAGGGTACATGCCAGGCCTCAGCAGGGAGATCACTGCTTCCCCACGGAGAGCAAGCGTCCCAATCTGCAGCATGCTGACAGGAGACATGCGTTCCCACTCAGGATGTGGCTGCTTTAAAAAAAAATCTATAAAACATTGAGCACCTTTTGTTTGAATGCACCTTGATTACAGTTAGCTGATTTAAACTGATAGTTTAATTGGGCTTTGAGGCAGAAGTAAACCGCTTTATAATTTTTTGGTTTTGCTCTACATCATACTTGCACACAGGACACACTTACCTTACAAGTGTGCCTATCTCCAGAGTTGTCGGATCGATCTTCGGTCCTCAGCGCTGTTCCCTACTGCCGACACTTCCGGATTCTCAGAAATCCTGTTTAGCCATAGGGTGGCCACGGTTGATTTATCTCCTGCACATGCCTTTTGAAAGTCTCTTCTGCCAAAAGTACCTACCTCACAGCATATTTTTATATTTTTCACTTTACTTTGGCTTTAAGATACAGAAAACCTCTGTAGCTAGCTGCACAGTAAGCAAATGGTAGCTCAGTGAAATGGCCTTTTATCTGTTTGTTGAGGTCACATAATGTCCCCAAAGGAAAGTAAAAAAAAAAAAAATACTTTAAGCAGAAGCAGTATCCAGAACCACGGGTAAGGTTCTCTGCTCACCATCTTTTCTTGCTACTGCATAGGTTCTTAGTAAAAAAATATGGACCGTAGTGTCATCCAGTTAGCTTCTAGTTTCTTACCTGAAATTCTTTTTCATTATAAATGTAAACTCTCATGTAAGCCAACCCTTCTCTTCCTCGTGTATCTCACAGAAAATAAGGACCTAACAAAGAAAATAGGTGAAAAAGAAAAATAATAGCTGCTCCATTTAGGTGCAGTCAGACACAATAAACCCATTCTGGTTCCATACAAACTGAGTTAGTGCAGCAATCAATTTTGTGTAAACCATAGGAACCATTCGCTGTTTCTGCCAAGCTTTGACACTGCTAACAATGAAGATAACACAGATATGTTTTTCAGGCATATTTATCTGCAATAGGAAAAGAATCATGCTTAACCGTGAACCTTCACTGATTCTGTAATGAGTTGTAGCACATAGTTTTTTAGAAAAAAATATATGACCACAAAGCCACAAACATTTTATTGTTTTACATTAGCAACAGTGGACATCGAACGTACAGTATGTGAATATTTAGAATGCTTTATTTGCTTAGGAAAGTAAGAGTTCTTTCTAGCTGTCTCTGAAACATATTTTTGTATGCATATAGTATATGTGGTGGAACAGAATGGAGATGTGTATGGCGAACCTCTAGTTTAAATACAAAGACTGCTCTTTGATGTCATTGTTGTGGAAGAACACTACCTAAGGCTGAATTAGTACATTGGGCTGTCCTAGAAACATTGAATGATGATGCCCTTTTCTACTTTTCTTCCACCCCTTCTTTTTTTATTAATCATGTCATGATTATAACTCAAATGAATGTATGAAGGATAGTACCAGACTCTGCTTCTGGTTGTCGAAATGCCCATTATCATGTACATTGGCTGAGACCAAGAATCCCCACTTCCTGTGTCTGTGGTGTAATGCACTGCAACCTGCTGCATCTATTTCTGTTGCCAAGCAACCAGTGACATTTTCCTTCATGTTCCCTTATGTCATCCAATGGATGACTGCAGCAGATTGTTTTGATCTGCCCTTACTACAGTAACTCTTACAATACAGAATTTCTAATTCAAACCCTGTTATCCTAGATGTTTTGAAGGACAAAAAATGAGCTTGTTGTTGATTTTCTGTAAAGATGTCATACACAGAAATACTAACAGGGCTATTCACAAAAGGGTGAAGAGTTTGGAGAAAGCAGGAGATGTAAACAATTTAGTCTAAAATAGCTGATTTGGATAGATGTTCTATATTAAAAAATGTATAAATATAATATTGAAATATTGATACCCAAACCTGCTGGTAAAATTATTGCACAGTAAGCAATGTGTTGGCATTGAAGAACACCTGCCCTCATTATTAAATGCATTTAGATATTTTAGAGACAGATCAATTTCATGGTATGCTTCAGAAGTGCAGAGCTTTATCAGAAAATCACAAAGAAACCAAACAGAGTTTGAACTGTCTAAAGTTAACACGTGGATGTGGAAATACTGAATGTGATAGCAATCTCCTAAATGCTAACCAGGCTTTTGTATCAAGTAAAGAGCTTTGGAAAAAGTGTAAGGCGGAAAGGGAAATGAAGTGTCTCTCTAAGGACCGATGTTAACAAAAAACAAGTGGAAAATAAGAGATACATGTTATGCAAGGGGTTTGTCCTCCTCGATTGCATAACTCTACATCTAAATTGCAATTAAATGCTCTCTTGTTGACATTTGAGTTTAAACTAATAAATTAGTAGATAATGTTTATTTAGCACAGTAAATTATCATTTTAGCTCTGTGAATAAGGCAAAACTATGTTCACCTTGAATATATCAAGTGCAAGGAAAATTCCAAAAATTATATTTTGTTGCACATGATTGGATGATTGAGGTGAATTCACCTAAGCTAAGTGAACATTTGTCATGCAAATAAAAATTCCTTACTGCTTTTGTACATAAACCTAAGGAGTCAGCTTCTCACAAGTATGTACTTTTGACATCTGTGAGATACTAGCTATATTGTGGAAGCTCAGAAGTAGCGATGAATGAATGCGCCTGGGGCCGAGTGGGCCACTTGTTGGACTCATCATAAATTCTGGAAATTGCAAACTATAATCCACACCACATTGAAGTGCATATATGTTACAGAGAAAAAAGGAAGAAATGTACAAAAAGGACAGCATTTGAGTGGGATGAATTTTAAAAATTACACACGATGTGCAGCTTTTTAGGTCAAATAGTCATTAAAAGATGTAAATTTTTCCTGTAAAAATGAAGGAATATACAGAGAGCAAAGACAGTATTTTAACAATCTTTTGTAGGCTGCATTAGCAAAATTACATACTTCATGCAGTCTTTTTAGGGACAAACAAAATCAATAGAGTATATATTTTTCACTGTAAAAATATTGTACAGACTGCTTCTACAGTATTTAAACAGTCTCTTGTAGGCCATATTTACAAAATCACACATCTTATGAACATTTTGAGGACCATAAAACAATATCATCATGCAATATATAGCATCCACCTGTGATAATCCAAGAGAAACGTTCTTTGACAATAACATATACTTCTATGCCCGTACTCCTTCCGCTCAAACAAAACACCACCGTGTATCAGGAAAAACTCCTGGCTTATTCTCTGGTCCCATCTCATTCACTATCTTGCATTATCACATATGTTATGGAAATATCACTTTTTTTTAGGTGCAGGTACAAACAACTGCCGCTGTTAGCCAGTGGACTCAAATTATGATGCAATATTGGAGACCAGCACACAGACACCACGAGTATACGGTAGCTAGTCTAATTTATTAAGGAAGTACATACGTATTTACAGTAAAATATATGTAATTGATATAGCTCTTGTTCATTGGTCAGATTCAGATGGCAGTTATGACTCCTTAGAAACTTGGCACGGTGACTTGGTAATTAGGTTGCCTGTCATTGTTTAGGAAAGCCTCAAGTCTCAATATCATCATGTCTGAGACATCCAAAATTAGGTAAGCATCATGAACAGAATGAAATAGACCAGATGTTAATATATACAAATGTACTTATGTATGTCCAAAGCCTTATACTTTATGCATTGAAGGCATTTTAAATCTTAGATGCTATTTTGAGCACATATTTCTCCTTTACACGTGGACACTATGGGGTCTATTCACGAAGCAGCCGAAGGATCTAGCCATAGCTTCGGCC
This sequence comes from Nanorana parkeri, assembly GCF_000935625.1. NCBI lineage: Eukaryota > Metazoa > Chordata > Amphibia > Anura > Dicroglossidae > Nanorana > Nanorana parkeri. Next base: position 1,341,593 of record NW_017306450.1, on the reverse strand, counting down.
GATCCTTCGGCTAGCTTCGGCCCCAGGACCTCTTCGGTTCACTAGAACCGAAGGGCTGCTGTACGGGCTATTCACTATAGCCCGTACCGCTCCCGAAGTCGGCCGGGCGGCTCAGCCGAGCCGAAGGCACATGCTTCGGGTCAACTGAGCCGAGGTGAAAGCCAAATCTCGCCAAGCGGCCGGCCGACAGCCTGCTTCTGACAGCTGGGCGGAGCCAGCCGTGATCTTACGGTTGGCTCCGGCCACTTGCAGAGAGATCAGCGTCCCTGGTTACCAGACAACCAGGGACACTGATCTCCAGACAGTCTAACTCTCCTGGGCACTCCGGGAGTCTCCCGCTCCCGGCCGCCCAGGAGAGAAACACTGCTTTTTCTTGTTTGTTTTTTTTATTCTGACACGGAATCGTGTCAGAATAAAAAAAATAAATACATTGCACCATAGGAATGCATTGCTAGATTCCTATTGACTATTTCAATTTGCAATAGCCAATAACAAACTAGCTTTTGCACCCGCCCTCTGCTGCAGTTCTCCATCAGGTCCCCACTAGTGATTGACAGCAGCAGAGGGCGGGTACAATAGCTAGTTTGCTATAGGCTATTGCAAATTGAAATAGCCAATAGGAATCTAGCAATGCATTCCTATGGCCTAATCTTTTTTTTTCTTTTTTTTGACAGCAGCAGAACAGCAGGCCAATAGAAAACTGTTGGGCGGAGCTAGCTGTCATTGCTAGCTCCGCACAATCTTTTTCTATTTATTTTTTTACTGTTTTAACTATTTTTCTGTTCTGCTCGGTCCCATGGAGTGAGCGAGCAGAACAGCTGAGCCGAATGCCGCTCAGCGGCATTCGGCTATTCAATCACTGTTGTTCGGCATCAATGAGAATAGACCGAACAGCAGTGAGTAGCCTGCCGGAGGTTTGGCTCAGCCGATCCAGAAGTTGGATCGGCTGAGTCAAACTCCTTCTGCACTTCGGGTTGGCCGAGCATGCTGAGCATGTTCGGCCGACCCAAAGCCACGCGAAGCCACACGATTTACGGCTGATTTCAGCCGATATATGGCTGAAATCAGTCGTACCAGCCTGAAGTGAATAGCCGAACAGCGTTCGGCTCACTTCGCTTCAGGTCAGTCATTCACTCGGCTGCCTACGACAGCTTAGTGAATAGACCCCTATATATTGCATGTTGATTTTTGCAAGGGTATCTTGCTTAGTCAATATTTACCCGACGCCAGTATTTTGGACACAGGAGTGAATATGGTATAGGAACGCATGTAAATTTTCTTTTGTCACAAAGTTTATTATCACAATTTTCTGCACTAATAATTTTTTTTATTCTAATAAAGTACTTTTTTCACTGTGTGCAAGATTTTTTTCTCCTTTTTTTTGTTTTGTCAGTTAGTAATAAGGTCATAACCATATTTGGTCAATTACATCTCCCAGAATTCCCAACATCTTTGCTTACAAGCAGAAGCTGTCGGGGGTCAGTTATTTTGTGGTGTAGCGCTACCACAGCTTAATGACAGATCCTGGCTTGCTGCAGCTTGTGAACAAACCAGATGGTCAGTCATTTAGCGCTGGAGATTTTTTTTATCTTAAAGGTCCAGCACTTTTTTTAAAAACTGGTGTGGGGGCACCCTGAAAATTCATAGGACCCTTATCTAGTCATGCAGCCTGGGTGGCCAGGAATGGGGGGTCAGCGAGCATGAGCTTACCCTTCCTGAACCATACCAAGCCACAGGCCAACATTGGGAGGGTACCTTGCAAGTGGAGAGTGGAAAATCCTACCCCCTTTCTAAAGCACATTGCAAAGCCCCTAGTCCCCAATTGGTCTTATCCCTTCATCCTGCCCCCCAATAGGGATGTGGAGGTCCGGGGTGGGACTTATTGGAATCTGGAAACCCCCTTTAGAATAAGTGGGTCACCAGATATCTTCCCACCTCACTAGGTGAATGAGTAATGGGCATGACCATATTTTTTTAATAATGTCACCCAGGATCCGCAGTCCTGGTTTTTTTTTACATTCAGAAGCCAGCAGGAATCTATCATTTAGTGGCAGTAGAACTACCACCACTTAATGACAGATCCCCAACTGTTGATTCTAAACAAACATTAAACATTAACATTATGATCCCCAACTGTTGATTCTAAACAAACAAACACAAACATTCTGCTCCACAAGATTAAGCATCCCCAAAGCATGCTTTTTAAAGCACTTCTGTTTATCTAATGCTGCCCTTTTTTGTCTTTTTGCATTGGTACAATTTCCCCATGGCGCTGCTCATCTACCAGTGCCCTTTATTTAACAAAAGCTTACAATCTGGCTTTGAAAAAGGTCAGGCAAAAATAAGATTCGGCTCCCATAGACTTCAATTGGATTTGTGCTGTATATGTGGTTAGCTGGCTTTTAGTTGGGTTAGCCAAACCCCCTGAGAATTGTACTTTGGCAAGTTCACTCATCCCTACTCCACATTATGCATCCAAAGGATTCCCTTCATTGCTGATCAGTGCTCATATTGAAGTATATTATTTGTTCCATGGTGTGGATCGGGGCTGATTATCCAGTAAACTCTAATCTGACAATCAATGGACAGTGCATAAGGTGCATGTTTCTTCACAACTGGATCAATATTCACTGAAGAAGTAAGATGGAAAATCTGTTTATATAATGAACCCATCTGCCCACGTATTTGGTCATTGTACAGTCATCACTATTGTGTCTAGCACAATCCAGTCACATCTGTTACCAACTGGGTCATTCAAGTATCAGTCAAGGCACAACATATACACTTACCTTGTATGGCACCCTTTGCATTTTAAGACAATTGTTTTTATTAGTGATGGTGGTATAAAGTTCTCAGACATTAACTCTGCTGAATCCCCATTTGGAGCTTACACTGAAACAAGAGTGAGGGGAAGTTTCCCAATGTTTACCATATTTTGGAGAGATTTCCCGCCAGGGCCAGTAACAGAGTCCAAACACACAGTTTTGTTTTTGCTTGCTTTTCGCTGATTCAAAATGCATTCAAATAGATGGAAAAGCATCAAAACACAGTCACGTTAGTGCACATTAACATGCATTTATGTATATTTTATTTCATGTTGCCACTGATTTCAACAGTAGTGCCCTTTGTATTCATAATTTTCTTTTTACTAATTCTAGTTGATATGTGTATACTGTCACTTTACTTTTTTTTTTTTTTTTTACTTGTTATTCCATTTTTTTCTTTCTATTAAAAAAATAAATAAATAATGAGACCACTGAGGAGTTGTGTTTTTCCAACAAGAATGGGTCCAGTATACTTGGAAACAGCTTATATAACACTTAGAAACCATGTAAAGCCTAATGCACCCTGTAAAACTAATACAACTACCTTTACTTTACCTTCCCCTTTGATACCAATGCATTTTATCAAAGTCTGCCAATTTTTGCAGAGCTTTCGGTGAAATGAAAACTCTCAATTTTTCTCATCCCTACTCTTCAGGATTGTTTCCATTTTTTACATAAAAAGATGGTGGTCTCAAAATGGAACCAAAACCTTTCACAAAGTCAGGGAAAAATATTGAATGTGGTCTTGAAGTTGCAGTGCTGTAAATGAGCACAAGGAATTTTTTTCCCACCTGTCTGTGTTGATTATTTAGCAATCTATGTCCACTCCAGGAATATTTTTCATTAGGCGTTCAGAAGGAAGTTGCCATGATTCAGATGCCACTTTACACCAACACTAGACAAACGGTTCATAAATATATGTAAATGACAGAACTGAGGGCAAGTGCATTTTTTTCTTTTCATTTCATCTCAGTACTCAAACATGATATAGGCAGATTCCCATTAAAGTGCTGCTTACATTTTTATTGCTCATGTACTGATTCACAAGAAACATACCATAACATGACATTCCTTTATACCTGTTTTAACTGAAGCCATGTGTTTCTGTTGTCATGTGTGTTTTAAATTACTTTGTTTTTTCCTATTTTTAATGTTACCTGACAAGATTACTCACTGTACAGCATGTGTTAACCATCATACTTTCTCAAATGTATCTTCAGATATCAGGAAGATATTAAAAGCAATTAGGTGCAAATGATGTCCACAGGCAATAATTAATTGTTTTACCAAATGTCAATTATCTAATTAAATATCTATCTATATATATTTGATTTATAAGATAAACTACTATAGTCTGAGTTCATAACGAACACACATCCCACCACGAGGACGAGTCAGTACAGTTTGGAAGGGGTCACATTTTGAGGATGGTTATAACTAACCTATATGTTAGCAACGTCGGCACTGTTACTGTGTGAGTCTCTCTCATTCCTTTACTGTGTAATGAGGAAATTTGTGTTATTTATTTTTAATGTATGGGTGGCTATTATTGAGCTGATGTCATCATCTTACAGTTCAGTTTTGAACTAAAGGAATATGTATAGAGCCTTGATTAACTTTGAACACATTAAAGAGAAACTTAACTCTGGAAGTTGTGCCCAGAAAAAGGTAGACAGAGGGCAAATGACCAGTATTGGTTGTGTCTCCCTTTAGCTGGTCTTTTCCCCATTACTGACTTGCCATGCTTTGTTTTGCACTCTGTCTCTATGTGAAGGTGCCCATTTTGGTATGGGCAGAGCTTTGCTTCCTCATGTCACAACCTCCAGCAAGGGGAACAGTGAGCTGCACAGTAGTGACATCACCAAATCTTACTCCAATTCTACTGAAACTAGCAGTTAGAGGCAGTAGTGCCTGTAATCTCACCTTGCAAATATACACCTTTAGGGCTATAGGCAGATGAGTGACTAGATACACTCACATACCAGGAAATGCATTGCTATGTTCTTTTCCCCACAGGCTGCTGCAGTTGTTTGAAATTGATGTGGCGTGGCGGGTCGTCGCTCTGCCCACATAGCCACTTTATCCATTCACAGATCATTTTACAGAAAACTACGTAGTGGCTGATGGGACTAAAGTCCCATCAGCCACTGCAGGAGAGGGACTTGTAATTTCAATAGAATACAAGGGTCACCACACTTTTAGTTAATTGACATTTCCTGTCGCCCCTGTTACTGTGAGTCTATACATTGATACGGGCACGGGTGTCAGGCAGTCTACAAGAGCCAAAGCATTGAACCCCTTGGAATTACCTGGTTTTCTACAGGAATCTGCCATAACATATGATCTTTTGCTCATCAGACCACAACAGTGCTGTTGGTAGCAGATACATAAAAAAACTAATGTTAGAGCTCTGTTGACTTTTTGTTGACTGTTGACTACCTGTGGGGCAGTGTGACCAGATAGATTTGAGTGGGTGCTCCATTTAGTCCTTGCAAGTTGCCCTTGCCTGTGAAGAAAATTCTCCCTTGAGGAGGCAGCTGAATCTTAATGCAAAATGGGCTCCATAAATGAAGCTGGGATGGATGATGAGGTGGCAGTGGATGCCAGACCACTACAGCACTGTCAGAAACTTCTGAGGGAGCAGCAGCAAGGGAGAATTTTCTTCACAGGTAAGGGCAACTTGCAAGGACTAAAGGGAGCAGCCACTCAAATCTATCTGGTCACACTGCCCCACAGATAATCGCCACTGTTATACCCAGGAAAGGGGATAACATTTGTTTTTTATGTATCTGCTGACAACAGCACTGTTGTGGTCTGCAGCCACCGTCTGCAGTGTAGCAGCCATAGTAAAAGTACCAGGCATTTGGGTACTACATACATGAGGAAGTACATGACTCTGCACCACAGAGCTTGGAGGGAACAGAACCTCATTAGGACAAGTTGGCAGTAAAAGATCCTTACTCCTTGTCCTCCTCATTCCTCACTTTCTGCATCTCCCCCCTCCCACAAAAATGTTCTGCTGCCTCTCATGCAACATCTGCAGCCTCCAGTGACAGGGAAGGATGTCTTACAGTGAGTTCCAAAGGCTCAGGAAACACTGTATCAAGCAGGGAAGAGGGTCATTTGGCCACGCTGAGGAGGAAAAAAAGTGAAGACTTGAACATGTGCAGCATTCTCCTACACCCATCCCACTATCTCCTGTAGCATTCTTCCCAAGGCAGGTGTCTCTTTTGCAGTTGCTGGAGTGGAATAAAAAATGTCCAACATCTTAATGTTCGCTGTCACAACTGCTGGCTTTGCAGCTGCTCCCTTTCTCGGTTGTCCCTTTCCATGGGTTTTTTGTGCAGTGCTACATCAGAGTGACCAGCATAATATTTCTGAGAAGGCCATCCCTGTCCTAAACCAGCATGTGAAACATAATGTGATTGTCAGCAGACCACTTGCACAGAGATGGCGATGCTGCCATTTGTCTTGTCAGATGGTGACAGCACAGTCAGCACAGTCACCTGAAGCCACTCCTTCTCATTGGCCTTATCTTCCTACTCCTTGGAACTAGTAGTTCCCCCAAGCACCCAGCGCATATGCAACACTGCTACCATGCTATGTTGTAGCTCATAGGCTTGGGGGATGGGGACCATAGCTGCTGGCAGCCCTGCACTTCCAGGTTGAGAGGTTTTGGGTGCTGGAAGGGATGAGCAGGAGCAAATGGGGCAAGCTTCAAAGGGAGTTTTTCACCTCTCCCTAACCCCGGGTGTTGTACTTGGGTGAAGTGAGATTCTTGAGGGCAGTGGTGTTCTCAGAGACATTGGGGACGTTTCCTCTGCTGCAGACTACAGACAAATTTCTGGTGAAAGTTGTTTTTTTAGCAGAGACATCTCTCCAATTTTATTGGATAGTGCAGGTGAGTGACCAGACCTGAGTCTGAGCTCTACTCCAATTGTGTGAATCAGCCCTGTATAGGCACTATATGTCCATTAAAGTATGTATTTACTGCCTTTTCAAGTGCTCACATACATGTGCTCATAAGTCTATTATTTTGAATAAATTTGAATATTGTGGGAATAATGGGGTATATGGGTATGGAAGGGGTTTTTTGCACCCTGTGCACCCCAGACAATGCATGATGTTACTGAAAAAAAAAGACGTTCTCAAATCTCATTTTTTAAAAGTTGAGGGCTTTAGATCTATATATAAGAGAAAACCTTATTGCTTTTAGATCTGGTGTACATGCTACTTCCATCACTCAATTCAGGCCTATCACAGCTTCATAAAAATGCATTTCTTTAATATCACAGTGCTTTAAAGAGTACCTTCATACCCTCAGTCCCTGGCCCATTGCTTTTGAAGGGGGTTTACTAACTAACAGGATAGGACATGTTCACTTTGCAAAGAAAATGTTCACGCTGCCTAGTAAATGAGGTTAAGCTGTGTTCACTTCAGTTATCCAAAATCATCCCAAATGAGAACCACAACATCATCAGCTGCACTACTCATGTAAGAAGGCATATAATGTATTTAGTACAGCAGAATAAAACAGGCATATCACTAAAAACAATTAAAATGTAATCAGTGGTTCAGATGGTTCATTATAATTATCCAATAATGTTAAAGCAAAAACCTTGTTTGTTTTTTCTATTTTCCTTGCACATGACATTGTTATTCAAAGTCTCTGAAGCGAAACACGGAACAGTAATAAAGCCAGCAGAATACTATCTCGTATTAAAAGAGGGATTTATTCATGGGATAGAAATATTTTGCCTCTTACAAAACACTGGTAAGACCCCATCTTGAGTACGCAGTTCAACTCTGGTCAAAAAACCTTATGTGAGATGTCCCTGAGCTAGAAAAAGTTCAGAGAAGGGAAACCAAATTAATAAGGGTGGTGGAGGATCTGAGATATGAAGAATGCCTACAAAAATGAGAATTGTTCTCCTTACAAAAGAGACGCTTAAAAGGTGATCACATGATCACAGTTTTACAAACTCATCAGTGGGGACAGCAGTACTGGGACTGCACTACTTAAACAAAATACTGGGAGGAAAATGCGAGGGCACAAAAAGAGGTTGAGATGAGGTATAATTGCAAGCTGCGTAAGGGATATTTTACTTTGAGAGTGGTATTTTTCACTTCCACAGATAGTTGTATCAGTTGGAAACATAAACTTATATCATAAAAAGTGCACACCGCTGCCAATAATGTCACCACGTTAGTCCTTCTCACAATAGATGAAAGTGCTTTCAACTACAGTGTCCCAATATCAGAGATTTCAATTAAAGAGCATCCAAAAGTGGATAATCCCTACAAATATTTCAAACATAAAATGTTATAATATTCAATAAATATCTCTTCATAAGTGTAGTAGAAGTGACAAAATTACATTAACAAAATTAAATCATAATAAATATCTAATTTTAAAGTTCCATTTAAATAATTTTTCAATTACTTCCATATAAAAAGTGATAAAAAGTCCAACCAGTGCTCCACACAACAGTAGTGCCTTAATACAATTAAAAGTTTAGATCCCAAATGATCCACACCATTGAACTTCCACAGGAAACATAAACTGTTTTTAAAAAAACACTTGGAGAAGTTCCTCAGTTCACAAAACATACAGGGTTATGGAAATTGCGAACATTATACACACACCATATAGGTTGAACCTGATGGACCTGTCTCTTTATTCAATCTCACCTACTATGTACAAAATGATGTTCAAAATGAAAAAAAAACTGATCGATTTCTGTTTAAAATCCCTGCTCGTGGGGGTGTTGCTGCTGTATTTAAGCCCTGCTAAATGCAAAGGTAAGAAATCATTTACACATCCAAAATATGTGATGTTAGAATAAGGTGTCACTGACACTGTCCATGAGAATAGTATTTTAACACCACATACAATTCAAAGACATCCCCAACGATGTAATGTGATTATAATTTGGTGCATTTTGTAACTTTTAAAACTACATGTTGCTCATATGATGTCTGATACTAATGTCTCCAAGATCAAACTGTAGTGTTCTCCAATAGTAATAAGCTTCACCAAATCCAGGCTTGTAAAAAGACAAACGTAGGTGAGATATTAACTGAATCTATAGCTGTAAATAATTTCACAAGACTTCAAATATTAATATGATCACAACTGCATGGGATAAGTAAACAGTAAGGATTTTAATGCACTCAAGTAATAAACTCTGTGACAGCTACAGTATGACTTATGGCATTATGTCTGTTTTAGACCTGGACTTGTAAGAAGAAACATATGTCTTATCAAACACATTTTGAACTACAGAATTTTAACTGTCTGCATATGTCGATATATATTGGAAAATGTGCTAACAGTACTACTCAGAAAAGTCTGTTACGTGAAGTCTAATAACTGTCCTTTAGGACTGAGATCAATTCACTATTGTAAAGGGAGGGGGGGGGGAAATCTTCTAAGACCTAACTACAGTCGTTTCTTGTATCATCAAACCACAAGTCTCCCACGAGAATGTGTTGGTAGAGAACGAAGAAGAAGGTAACACAGAGAAAAGATTAAACTGATTTTTTTTAACAATAATATGTCACACATGGAGTGTTAAATATTAATGTATACATTGCCCTATGTTTATATCCAGCAGATTTAAATTACTTTATGGGTTTTTTTACCACCACAGCTGGAGGTTCAGGCTAGGCATAGACTATTGTGCAAAAAAAAAGTTAGTTTTCAAAAATTTATTTGAGCTCCTTATGTGTAAAAAAAATAACCATTTTCATTCAGAATGGTTAAACTTCAGGTTCTCTTGAAAAGGTGAACATAGATTGTGTTTCTCATAGTTTGTGCATTCTAATGCTAGACTAGCAGTGACCACTGAGCAGCTGATAAAGGGATATAGTTCAAGACAGAATGATAGAATTGCAAATGGGGTACATATTTGTTGTGCAAATTGATAAATGATAATTTATTGCTATCAGCCTATTGATGTCTATGGGCAATTTGTAAACATGATCAAATCGCCTTATAATATATGACAGGTGGTCCCCTCTGTAGCACCTTCCTAATCCTATACATGTATGTTTCTTGTATTTTAACACATGGAAGCAGTATGTCTTTCAGTTCATATTATGCTGATAGCTGTCATCCTATGCTTTCCCTCCCTGACTCAGGAAACAGGTTTTCTGCTGACTGTAGCTGCCAATCAGCAGGTATGAAGTGAATTCCTCCTTCCCCTTATAGGCTATGTCATGTGCTGTGGACTGGGAAGTAGGCTAGATGAGTGTTAATAGCATTCAGAAAACAGGGTTTAAGCAGGGAGATAGGGCTTCATTCAGACATTAATAATGTCAAGGTGAAAGTTTCCTGAGGAGAGCCCAGTTGCATTGCCAGCTTTTCTCTCACAATGAAACTCTGTTCCCTGAAAGTAGAGAGAACTCAATAAACTACAGCAGGCTACACAGTGTGGCCTGCATTTTATGAATGGGCCACAAGATGTGGAAGGCAGTGTGTGTAGTATGTGGAATATAACAGAGAGAAGATAGTCTTATCCACTCTCCATTATAAATGGGCCCCTATTTGTAATACTAGATACCTTGTGTTACCTGCTCATACAAATGACCTTTAAAAGATCAAAACCGATTGATTGCAGGGCAGCACTGAAGGCAGACAGTCTTCAAAATAGCCAAACAACTATCACTTTCAGAAGGAGTGTTTGGCAAGCTATAAATGTCTCTTAGTACAGGTTTCCTGTCATTTCATCATGGAGTGCATTTCTGGAATTAGGCTGCCATGATCACTACATTGCTATTTCTACTGGTACCTTTGTCATGGTAATGTCCATAAAGTCTGAGAAAAATGCATAAAAATTAATGTTTGTGTGTTGAAGCTTAGCTAATCAACATTTTTATGGTAGCTGGACACAGAAATTTAAAAAAAAATGTTTTTCTCCCCTGGTTTTAAAACACACTTTGGCGATTCAGTGGATCCATGGGGGGTTTCCTTTGACATGCATTTGCTGTGTGATAGCATATTTTTGCAATCTTAGCTGTTTGGCCACCAAAAGCCACACGATTAGCAGCACACAGGAGCCTCAGCTTCTAATGCTCGATTATGCTCATGTGAATGCAACTCAAAAGTCTCAGCTTGGGAAAGAAATGCATTCTGGTAACTAACCAAGCAGCTTTTTGATAGCACCATGTGGCCTAGGAATGGAGCAGGTTTGGTGAAGATAGAGTGTTGCTAGTCTAAGAACCCAGCTAGTGTCAGTGATATTCAGACAAGGAGTAGGTCATATCAGTCCTATCCAGCTTAGAATAAAGGAATATCAGCTGATCAGTAAAATGTTTGATGGTTTTTATATTTTCCAGTGTGGTAAGATTATTTTCGATACAGCAGAATGTTGGCTGACAAAGGGAACAACAAAACAAGGCTGGTATTACATTTCAAGTTGGTGCCAGCTACCACAGACTGTTAATTTGAGGAGTTTTTCATTTTACAATGTTTCTCTTATGATGAGTCTGAAACTGAAGAATCCTACAAATGTACTTGTGAGAATATTACAGAAAACATTGTTGAGGACTTTTTCAAGTACTGAAAAGTTAGAAGAAAGTAACGTTTTGCTATTGAGCAGCTTTGCAATATTATGTAAGGAAAAGAAAAAAAAATTACATCGAATTTGTTTTGCCGAGATATTATGTTGCTGGTTTTTAGTCTATCTATAGCCATTTTTTTTTCATTTTGGATAGAATGGTGAGGGGTCAATACTTCTGTCAGACTTTTATTTCTGTCTGTGCTTTTGTGGGGGATTCACCACTCTATTCATTCTGGCGACCATAGAGGGGAAATCTAACATTTTAGGCTTGTTTCCTGATCATGTGATCACCATGTCAGTTACAACATCACATGGCTTTGTTTTTAAACAACTGCTACTTAAAGTGACAGCTGCTTAAGTATTTCTTTAGGTGTGTGCACTGACTGTTCGCATAGAAAGTAACACCTTTCTTTAAAAAAAGTAATGCAGTGTTAAAAAATAAACTTTTCCATAATTTAAACAAATTTTTCTTCTATCTTTTTAGCCCAACTGTCAGCCTATAACAAGAAATCTGTGCAGGGAATTTCTTAAAAACAATGTACACATTATTTATGTAGGCAGATAAGTTATATAGTTATTGTCAAGCTAAGAAACACATAGAGGGTTATTCACAAAGCTGCCGAAGGATCCAGCCAGAGCTTCAGCTGATCCTTCAGCTAGCTTTGGTTATGGGATCCCTTCGGTTCAGTAGAACCGAAGGGCTGCTGTAGGGGCTATTCACTATAGCCCGTACAGCTCCCGAAGTTGGCCGAGCGGCTCGGTTGAGCAGAAGGCATATGCTTCTTTGAGCGCTGTATTTTGGTACATTGTCCTTATAACTTTCCATATGCTTCGGCTCGACTGAGCTGAGGTGAATGCCGAAGCAGGCCGAATGGCTGGCTATTGGCCTTCCGAAAGCCTGCTACTGACAGCTGGGCAGAGCCAGCCGTCATCTCACTGCTGGCTCCGGCCACTTGCAATGATAGATCAGTGTCCCCTGGTTACCAGTTAACCAGGGGATGCTGATCTGTCATTACAATGAGAACTCGGCAGAGCGGCCGTGCTCCGCCGAGATCTCAGTGTGTAATGAAAGCTGAGCATCCCTTGGTTACCTAGTAACCAGGGGATGCTGAACTGTCATTACAATGACAGCTTAGCGGAGTCGGCTTTGATATCACAGCTGGTCCCGGCCAGAAAACAGTTGGGAGGAGCTAGCTGTTACTGCTAGCTCTGCCCAATTTGTTTAACTGTTTTTCTATTCTGCTCTGTACCACTGAGGTACCAAACAGAATAGCCGAGCCGAATGCCGCCAAGCGCTATTCACTTACTGCTGTTCAGCCCCTATGAGAATAGGCCGAACAGCAGCGAGTAGCCTGCTGGAGGTTCTGCTCAGCTGATCCAGATGTTGGATCGGGTGAATAGAACTCCTTCTGCACTTCGGGTCGGCCGAGCATGCTGAGCATGTTCGGTCGACCCGAACCCAGCCGAAGCAAGCCGATGTACGGCTGATTTCAGTCCGTGTACGGCTGAAATCAGCCGTACAAGCCTGAAGTGAATAGCGTTCGGCTCACTTCACTTCGGGTCGGTTATTCACACGGCTGCCTTTGGCAGCTTTGTGACTAACCCTCATAGTGACAGTATATTTGGTCTGGAAATTTAGGCATCAATGATCTCTAAGCCTGAGTCACTACCAACCTGTAAATAAATTCCTGGCTATAGCTGCCAGGTGTCTGATCACATTTCTTATGCAGGCTGTTAGATTTTTGTTATAAGTGATTCAGGTGGTTGCAGCACTCGATCACTCCTACAGGCTGCAGAATGTGCCAGCCCCTCTCTGACCCCTCCGCCATGTATTCTGGGCTCATCTGTCCCTTCTGGGTGACCAGGACATCCATCGTGGGTGTCAACAAGGAAAATGAAGGGACCTCAGTGAACATCCATTCACTGAGGTCCCTGGCTAGTATGAGCCCAGAAGCAACACGCACTGATCAATTCGGGGCTGGAAGCTGTAATTTCCCAATCGAGCATAATAGGTGCACGTTTAGCTTCAGGAGAATGCAGAGATGACATTAGGGGTCTTATCAGCCCCCTTGTGATGGCAACAAAGTTAAGTTAAAAAATAAATAAAAATCCAATTTTTTAAAACACATTAAAAAAACCTACAAATTGTTAAAGTTCTCCCACCTTCCATGTACATACAAATATAAAGGCATGTTTTGAATGCACCTTCATATGAAAACGATGATTGTACTGCAAAGGCTATGAAAGCATCACATATGGAGTAAATTGGGTACCGTAGTTTTAAAGTTTGACGTGTTTTGTATCTATTTAATCAGCGAAACCGCATCTTTGATATTTTACCAAAATGTGGATATTATATTATGTTTGTGTGCACTAAAATTAATGTGTTTTTTTTACTGAAAATATAGGTTTGATAAACAGTTACACTAATCTTGTGTTATATAATCAATTGCAGCTACCAGTATTTTATTCTCATGGGTTTCTGCTTTCATAACATATACATTTAATGTTTTGAGGGTTTTTAGTAATTTTAAGACTTAAAAATTTGCATTTTAACGTGTGTGCAATAAATGAACAAACAGCTCTGGCAGCAAAAAGATTATGTTAAACATGCTTACCACTGTTTTTTCTTTTGTTGAAAATGTTCCCGTTGGTTTCGTCTGTGCTTATAATGTGGTGTGTTCAACAGGGCAATCGCCGTAAACCCAATAGATGTCACTCAAAGTGAATCTGACCCTTACAATGAAGAGGCAGCATGGCGAGACTGTAGAGGACATCAAAACAAGGTCTATGCAACAGTGAAGCTGAGCAGGTCCAAAAAGCTCTGCTACTATTTTTTTCTGGTAGGTGCAATTAGCTTTAAAGAAAAACTTCTCTTTTTACATATAGCATTTCTTTATTTTTGTCTCAGCCATTGAATGCAACAAAAACGTATTTCTCCAAGAACATCTTTCCTCTTTTTGCTAGATTGGAAACAGCATGACATTCTTCAGATTGCCCTTTCCTAATTAGTTGCAGCATTCATCTGTCTGTGCTAGTGTTCTACCATTTTTCATGGTCCTACCATTTTCATCTCCTTGTGATGTTTGAAGGCATCATGTCTGTTTTCCACTTTCTATGAAAGTATGAATACATTTATCTGGATGTTTTTCTGTGTTATCCTTTAAACTGTTGCTTAGTTGTTCTTATTAGCAAGTATATGAATAAAGAAGAGTGCTGTCATACACCTATGCCATGATGGTGAAGATGGAATTTCTGCTTCCTTCTTCAAGGGTTTATTTATATCTGTTCTAAAGGAATCTGCAAACAACAGCAACATTTGTAAAAAAAAAAACATAAAAAAAATGTAGTTATGAAGTTAATTTTTAAAATACATTTCTAATGAATAAAAGTTAACACTTGTTAATTTTGCTGCAGTGCAATATAGGCATTTTAGTGTATGACAAGTAGAAACCCCATTCATAACTATGTGGATAGTTTATATCTATGTATTTTTAAAATATAGGGCATGCTACTTTTTTATGCTTCCTCCGTCTCCTGATTTTCCATGATTCAAGACTGCAGCATAGAATGGCACATACAGTGCATGCCGCAATATAAGTCACTTTCTATGCAGCAGTGAACACAACCTGCAACAACAAGATGAGGAACAAGAACCCAAATGTTTACATACCCACATGCAAGACATCTAAAATTGAGTTATGTATGTTTTATCTTTTTTTTTTAAATCAGGTGTAGGAAGGATTGAATGGGAAGTACTGTGATGGGGGCGGGGACTTTTAGTAGGTCCTGTAAATAAATTGTAAAGACATAAAAATGCATCCAATTATGTGCATAGTTTAAGCATCTCCTCTATGGAAAATCCCTGTTATAAATGTTTCCCCCGATTCCTATTGTTTAATGATTAAAAATACCTAAACACATTATAAATATGCAATACTACATATGCATAAGTGAGAAAGGGCTCTAGCCATGAATTTCAAATAAAAAAAACAAAAACCTATAACAAAACTCTTTAAAACTTCTGAAGTTAACTTTAATGCAAAATGCATTAAAGATTTTTTAAGGCTACAAAATGTGGAAGTAAAAACAAATTCAGAATCCAGCTCTGAGTGTGATTGCAAATGGTTAACTTTAGTTTACTTGCATAGGCAGACCTATATACAAACATATCCTATTTAGAAAAGCTTGGGAAGAACTGGGGTCACAGGTCTCACAGTGGGTAACCAAACAGACAAGTGAGCTTTCTATTTGCTACTTGTAGACATAGATAAGTAGACAAATCAACCAACTGGAAGGATATAGTATCTTTCTCGTAATACTTTACAAAGACTCTATTGAATGCTTTCAGTATACAATAAGTATTCATGAATGTGCATGAAATATTTTTTTTGTGCAACTGGCTGCAATTTTCTCTAATATTTTATGTTAGCTTCAAATGTAGTCTTAAAGTAAACTTTGAGTTTGCATATTATGCTTCTCAGTTCTTGGATACTCACCCAGATAAAGAACGCAGCAAAACAGATTTAGCAATATGAATGAGTAGAATACGTTAATACATGTTATTGTTTGCCTGCAAGTAGTAATGCCAAAAGTATGGAAAATATACTCAAACAATGCATAATGAATTATTTGCAGTAAGTAATTAGTAATTCTTAAAAATAGCAATGAGCACGAAATTTCAGTGTATGTACTATGACATTAAAAAAGATGCATAACATACAAAGTTAGTCATCAGGGTTGATTTACCCAAAAATTGGAGAATGGAGACTTAGGGGTCTATTCACGAAGCAGCCGAAGGATCTAGCCGTAGCTTTGGCCGATCCTTCGGCTAGCTTCGGCCCCAGGACCCCTTCGGTTCTACTGAATGTGTCTCTGTCAGTAAATGTTTTTTTCTATTCTGACACGGCTCCGTGTCAGAATAAAGAAAAAAAACGAAAAAGCAGATTTTCTCTCCTTGGCGGACGGGAGCGGGAGACTCCCGGAGCGCCCGAGAGAGTTTTTTTTTCTTCTTTTTTTGTACGGCAGCAGAACCGTCGGACAATAGAAAACAGTTGGGCGGAGCCAGCTGTCACTGCTAGATCCGCACAATCGTTTTCTATTTATTTTTTTCTACTTTTTTAACTATTTTTCTGTTCTGCTCGGTCCCACAGAGGGACCTAACAGAACAGCCGAGGCTATTTACTCACTGCTGTTCGGCATCTATAAGAATAGACCAAACAGCAGCGAGTAGCCTGCCGGAGGTTCGGCTTAGCCGATCCAGATGTTGGATCGGCTGAGTGGAACTCCTTCTGCATTTCGGCCGACCCGAAGCCACCCAATGTATGGCTGATTTCAGCCGATATACGGCTTAGTGAATAGACCCCTTAGTGGGTAAGGTGAAGCTGTGTACACTTTGAATAGCCATTAACATGCAGGCTATTAAAACAAACAAAATAAAATAGAATAAAAGAACAAAATAGGATGTTGCCTTGCACATGCTTGGATAACTGAGATAAGCACACCTTAGTCAATTTTATTTTCAGTGAACATTAATTGGCAAAGTGAACACCTCAGCTTCTTTAGTACATCATCCCAATAAATTACAAATACATTGTCATGGTAAAAGAGAGTATTGCACATGATTTACTAAAGTAGACGCTTTGTTTGATGAGCTGCCACAAAATGCCACTGGAGGAAGAGATGCTATAGCAGCCCACGCGGCTGCTATGGGGCCCGAGCTGAAGGGATAAGAATCATTAAGCAGTTATCCTGGGTTGCCTAACCCCATCCAGATCTCCATCGGTGAGGGAGCTACACAGGCTATGACAGCCCACCCGATTGCTGCTGTCATACCACAACGTCTTATTCTTTATAAGTGTACCGTATTATTTGTTTAAGTGTTTTTCATGCATTTTAACACTCATTTTTATATGTTTTTTCCAGAGGAGGGGCTATCTGTGCTACTCTATAGGGTATATTATACCAAACATTCACTGGTAGTGAACCAATCGCTGTCATTTATAAACATGCATCAATAAAATTTACCTAGAGTGAATATTTGGTAAATGTCAGAATTTCTGCATTTTAAGTATATCCCAAATGTATAATAAATAACAGATGAATAATATGGTTTAACTGCATTCTACATATGTACCATTCATCCCTATGTAACCTGCTCTTTATCATACTTACCATTAAACTGCAGTTTACCTTTTCCTTAGGAAATGCACAACACCAAAATGCAAACATTGAAAATAAGCGTACAGAACTATTGTACTTTTGTATGATCTTGAGATTTGGTATGGTGTGCTACAAACTGCAAAGTGTAAATGAGCACAGATACCGTTTCTCAAAAAGTCAGTGCTTCTATGGCACTCAAACACACACACACTAATAGGATCAGGAAATCATTTATTTAATATGTATTTCATTTCACTTTTTTCCTCCTTGTAAATAGCATGTATTAATATTTATATTAAATGAAGTGTTCATTATAATCTATAATGCTATAATCTTTGTGCAGGCATGAACATGAGATGAAATGAGAATCTGATCAGACCAGCCTAATATGAAAATGTTTCTATATTATACTTAATGTGTTTGCATCTGCCTTCGTTTATCCACAATCTAGCCAATATTTGCATTCACAGGGCTCCACAAGACCATGCCTGTATGTGAGGAGCCCACTGACATTTTTTTTTAGTAAATTTTGATAGAAATAGTGAACTGACAAGTGCAAATGGTCATGAACAGGCTTTGGACAGGAATAAGAGTGAGCAGGCATGTGTACAATTCAAAAAACTTTGCTCCTTAGCAAACAGCAAATCCCTATGCATGCCAAACCTGATGAATGATGTAGATAGAAAAATTGCGATATCCCTTTGTTGTTCTCAGTTTTTTACTATTATTATGTAATTAAATATTCATCTATGTATTGCTTTAATGTAAGATTTTTTAAACATTTTTATGAAGAGTTTTAACATATGTTTTTTAACCATTTACCATTTCTTTTTTGCACATTAGACCTAAACAAGCAAACTTCATATTGTCAATGGTGGTATCTAAGTCCGTACTAACACTGGCAGCTGGTAAACCTCTTTTTGTAGTGAAGCAACTTTAGGCAATTTTAAAAGCAATATCAATAATTTCATTCATGGCTTAGTGTAATTCCTGTGCTGGAATCCCAATATTCTCTTGGTAGCAGGGACTCCTCTTTTTCAGGTTTGAAGTCTCTAACCCCCAAAGCTGTCTTTCAGCACTCATTTGGCCAATTAAACTGCATGTTTTAGTGACCACAGCAAGCTTCTATTAACCTTTTGCTTTGCCCAAGAGTGCCAGAAGATAACTGAAGATGAGAAAAGAACTTTAATGCAACTGGAGGAAAAGCCGCAAACCAGCGAAGCATTAAAGGGACATGGGAACCACCAAGCGTGCTGTTTGCTCATTTTACAAGCTGGTGGAATTCTCACCTTGAACATGAACTGTCCCTTCTAAAAGTCTCAATGTTACTTTGGCTGTGTTGTGTAAACAAACAAAACCGCAGCCGTCATGCAGCAAGCTGTAACATTTACTACCACTTATTACCTCTTGGCTCTTTGGTGAGAATCTTTTGTAATATAATAAAGACCTCTTTACAACTATATGTTTTTTATGTATTACTTTTTAGCAACAGACAACAGACACATGTAGAGCAAAATGCACATTTATTTTAAAGTCATTTATGAGCAAAGCATTGTGAGACCTCAGTGGGATATATTGCACCATGAATGTCCTAGTGATATCAGTCTAGGAAAGAAGTCAATAATTTAAGAAGCAATGCAGGGAACCCTGCCATACTATAAGTGGGCATGGTTTAATAGAGTAGAGTGTGTATAAAAAGCATGGTTAAACTGGGGTATTTTGATCATAATGAACAAGTTATATAGGGAGAAATTGGGAATGGAATGCCCCTATTTTACCACATGAATTATAAGAGGCTATTAGAATTTGTTGTCTTATTATGGAAGCTTATAAGGCTGTTAAAGCAGATATAAACACAATCACTAAAAGTTAATATTCAATATTCAACAAGTTAATGTAATTTCCAACAATTGTTTTAAAATATACAGCTTACCTGGTAATGCAGACATGAAGGAATGAAAGCTTCCAGTGGAGATTACAAGTGGCCATACCAACACACTTTACCCTGGCGTTATCCACTCTAGTGCAGTGATGTACACCTGGAGCAAGTGCATGTAGACAGAAAGTGGCTAAGTAGCACTGAGGAGCAACAATGATGTAAAAGAGAGAAAGAGAGAGGAGAGAGAGAGAGAGAGAGAGAGAGAGAGAGAGAGAGA
>NW_017306450.1:1318681-1321645 GCF_000935625.1 Nanorana parkeri | reverse complement strand
AAAGAAAGAAAGAAAGAAAGAAAGAAAAAGAGAAGGAGAAAGAGAGAGAGAGAAAGAGAGAGAGAGAGAAAGAAAGAAAGAAAGAAAGAAAGAAAGAAAGAAAGAAAGAAAGAAAGAAAGAAAGAAAGAAAGAAAGAAAGAAAGAAAGAAAGAAAGAAAGAAACAAGATTATGGTATTGAATCAGACCCAAGCACTCAAGCCAGCACATATTATCAGATGGATGTCAAGGGTCAGGACCCCAGAGGATAGTTAAACAACCTAGGGTTCAAAGCCAGGGGGAGGAAAAAACAGACAAATGAACAAATGAAAGAAACAGACAATAAACAAGAGATGGCTGAATATGTTGCAGGCAGCCTTGATTACAGAGATGTGCCTTCTGTGTAAGACCCAGTGGGGCAGATTTACTAAAGGCAAATAAGCCAATAATTAACCTTATTTGAAAACAATCTGGCTAAATGTTATCACGATACTCTGGTCTCTTTGGTTTGTGGTCTTGCATTTCTGTGTACCAAAGAGTCATGGGATATGTAGTTTTGAGATGAATAGAGTGCGGAACATTGTCAATCTTTCGGCTAATATCACATGACAGATAACAGAACCCCCAAAAGAAAAACATATTAAAAACTAATTCTTAAAAAAAAACATCAAAAGCCACAATACATTTTACACTTTTATTTAAATATAACTTTTTTTTTTCAAACCAGACTGCTGTTTTGAAGCCATGGATTCATGCAAAAAATAAACCTATCTAATGAAAAACAGACATTTAATAACATTTCCATTGTATTTACTTGCAAAACTAAAAGCACATTCATGATACCACAAAGGACTTCTTGAAATGGAATTACTTTTTCAAAAAACATAAAATACGCGTGCTGTTATGTATAGTCTATGATGTCATTGTTGTTATTATTAATATCATTTTTTTTGTTACAGAAGTGCATTAGGACACACATTCTAAATTCATATTGAACATCTGAGATGTACATAGATGGATAGGCAGACTAACAGACAAATATTAGTTCTATTGCCGTGCCGTACTGAGTTTTTGGTTTTACTTCCCCAAGGGGACTATATCTGTGTGACCTCTGAATATTCTAAACATATTTACAGCACAATCCTAACTGGAATGCTAGCCACATTGTTTTTTAGACTTGGAGAGAGTGGAAAGGTTAGGGGACGGGTTAGCACTGGTTTCCCTTATTTCCTGTCTCTCTGACTAAATGATTTTAATAGTTCTGGCTAGACTTGAACCTAAAAACATTCTGGTACCCTAGAGCAGCCTTTCTTAACCAGGGTTCTGTCCAGCTCCCTCAGGGGTGTCTTGAAATTTTTGCACAGGTTCATTCTTTTCCATGGTACAGGCCGGCCGACCGCCAACACAATGGAAACAAATGGTGCTAGATGATGGAAGGTGGGATGCATTTAGAAGAAGACAGAAGTTTGCCTCCGTGCCTAATACACCTCCTACCCTCTTCCATGTTGCCACAGCTGTGGCTCCTGATATGATGGTAGGACTCTGATGTGAAGAGGGTTCCTGATGTAAAGGGGGACTTCTGATGTAAAGGAGGGCATGTGATGTAAAGGGGGAGATATTTTAAATAGTGAAGGTAGGAGGGTTGCAGTGGGAAAAAGTCAGTTTTGGGGGTGAAGTTCCCCTCTGATATAAACGGGCACTGATCGATGTTAAAGATTCTAATGCATGCAAAATCACATACAATTAGTCAAAATGGAGTAAAAAAAATGCATAAAAACTAAAAAAGCACCTTCATTCAATTTGCTTCTACATGGTGCTGGAAAAGGTAGCTACAATCTGTTTGTAATGTACAGCAAATACAAAAACAAAAAACAAAGGGAACACTACTTGACATGTGCTATCAACTCTTTAATGTGGGTAAACTGTCACTTCACTTCTAGCAGATGTGAAGATGCCAAGAATGGAGCAGGGTGTCAGGAAAATGTAACTCATAATTTACAGTTACATCATAAGTGAGGAACCAATGTCCGAAGCAAGAAGAGGCCAGACCCAAGAGGAGAATGGAAGAAGACGGCCGCTGTGGTTGGAGTGACAAAGGGGCACACAGACCTCACATAGCTGGAATAGGGCATACAAGTATGCTGTGCATTTTGTAAATTATGGTTGAGTTCTGGGTATTTGCAGCAAATTTAGTTCCACTTTAAAACCCAACCAACCTAAAGGTTGGATGGAGTGGGAGAGGGTTAAAACTTTTCCCAGCCTTTACATGCTGTCCTATAGAGGAGATTTCTCTTCTGTTCTGTCCTACATACATCTACTGGACAGGAAGTTAGAGAAAATCTCACTCATTTCTAGAATAAAATCATGACGGACGTTCTAAGCCTACCAAACATTTTTGTATTGTTGTATGTGTCTCTGTCATGACAATTTTGCCCCAAAACAATGTGGAGTCAGTGGTATGTGGCAGCCAACACTGATCAAGCACTGAGCCAAAGGAGCAAGAGTCGAGGTAAAAACAACTTACATCAGACTCCTACTGTATAACCCAGCATTTGCCGCATTATCTTTCTTCCCTTTGAGGAAAATAAAGGTTAATTAAAGTGTATTCTACTTTTGCAGCCAAATTGGCATAACACCTATTCTATGGGGTCTATTCACGAAGCTGCCGAAGGATCTGGCCGTAGCTTCGGCCGATCCTTCGGCTAGCTTCGGCCCCAGGACCCCTTCAGTTCAGTAGAACCGAAGGGGTGCTGTACGGGCTATTCACAATAGCCCGTACAGCTCCTGATCATGGCCGAGCGGCTCAGTCGAGCCGAAGGCATATGCATCGGCTTGGCTGAGCCGTGCTGAAACCCGAACCGGGCCGGGCCTTCTGACAGCGCAGCTGGGCGGAGCCAGCCGTGATCTTACGGCTGGCTCCGGCCACTTTCAGAGAGATCAGCGTCCCTGGTTACCAGCTAACCAGGGACACTGATCTCCAAACAGC
>NW_017306450.1:1304375-1318664 GCF_000935625.1 Nanorana parkeri | reverse complement strand
GTAACCGCCGATCCTAATATAGTATACTCCATATCTTTTCAATTAGCTCCCTAAGTCTTCCTCACTGAAATCCACCTTAATAATGGTTTGTAGATACGCCTCTGTGTATGTATATATATAATTATTTTTTTTAAGTAAACCAATGACAAACTTGAAAAAATTAAAGTAAGTATATGATGAAAAAAAATCATAAACTGAGACTACTTCCAAAACACAAAAACACAATGGGAAGTAGGAGCTAGTTACACTTACTTCTGTGCTGTCCTTTCCAAAAATTATGCAGCGGATAGCCCAATTTGAGTGCAGTAGTCCAGTTTGTCAACTGCTGACTTTCCCTGTGCATTGTTTGAACTAAAGTAATTGACGCTATAGAAATCTTCTTTAGTTTTTCTATTATCAGTGAAAATATTTATGTCACCCAACACTTTATACTAACCCTGATATTTTGAATCCCTAACACGAATTCATCTTTTCTGTTTAATTAAGCTGCCCATACACTGCACATCTGACTGCCTAAGACTTTTTCTTCTCAGTGGCAGGAGGCCCAGTCTGCAAATTATATGGCCATTCATGGAAGTGGGCATTGTATGCAAGGTGCTGACTGCCCACATCATGTATAAAGCAATAGAAAGGGTAATTTCAGGCAGGAAAGTTAATGGCTGCCCATACATATGATGTTTATCAGCAGAGAATACCTAAGTCAAGCCTAAAACCTAATTCAAGCTTTCTTGATTGTCTGCCCATATATGCAGCTGAATAGGAGAGTATGATGGTTAGTGTTTGATTTGCAGCACAAGAGGCTTACTCGTTTTTTTTTTACTTTTCAAAGTCTTTTATTGGTTTTTAAGTTTTTTAACAAAAGAAAAATATAACATCGGTGCATATAGGGTTACATACATATACAATGGTAACATACAAGCGTATGGAGCATCGTGACAGAGTTAGCTGTCCCCAATCGGCCGTCTCCTGTATTGGCCGTGGAACTACTCGTTTTTGTCTTCTCTGTTAATTAAAAAACATACTAGTAGGTTACTTGACTTCTACCTGTAAAGGACCCTAGTGAGCATGTAGCTACACTATATTGCCAAAAGTATTGGGACACCCCTCCAAATCATTGGATTCAGGTTTTCCATGAAATTTCCTTGCTACTAAATACTCCACAGTCAACTGTTAGTGGTATTATAATAAAGTGGAAGCAACTGGGAACAACAGCAACTCAGCCATGAAGTGGTAGGCCACATAAAATTACAGATCAGGGTCAGTGCATGCTGAAGCGCACAGTGCGCAGAAGTCGCCAGGGTCAATAGCTACAGACCCCCAAACTTCATGTGGCCTTCAGATTGGGACAACAACAGTGAATAGAGAGCTTCAAGGAATGGGTTTCTATGGCCGAGCAGCTGCATCCAAGCCTTACATTACCAAGTGCAATGCAAAGCGTTGGATGCAGTGGTGTAAAGCACACCGCCACTGGACTCTAGAGAAGTGGAGACGTGTTCTCTGGAGTGAGGAGTCACGCTAATCTGTCTGGCAATCCGATGGACGTGTCTGGGTTTGGCGGTTGCCAGGAGAACGGTACTTGCCTGACTGCATTGTGCCAAGTGTAAAGTTTGGTGGAGGGGTGATTATGGTGTGGGGTTGTGTTTCAGGGGTTGGGCTTGGCCCCCTTAGTTCCAGTGAAGGAAACACTTAAGGCATCAGCATACAAAGACATTTTGGACAATTTCATGCTCCCAACTTTGTGGGAACACTTTGGGGATGGCCCTTTCTTGTTCCAACATGACTGCACACCTGTGCACAAAGCATGGTCCATAAAGACATGGGTGAGCGAGTTTCGGGTGAAAGAACTTGACTGGCCTGCACAGAGTCCTGACCTCAACCCGATAGAACACCTTTGGGATTAATTAGAGCAGAGACTGCGAGCCAGGCTTACTAGTCCAACATCAGTAGCTGACTTCACATATTTGATTCTGGAAAAATGGTCAAACATTCTCATAGACACACTCCTAAACCTCGTGGACACCTTCCCAGAAGAGTTGAAGCTGTTATAGTGGCAAAGGGTGGACCAACTCAATATTGAACACTACAGACTAAGACTGGGATGCCGTTAAAGTTCATGTGCGTGTAAGGCAGGCATCCCAATACTTTTGTCAATATAGGGGTCTATTCACTAAGCTGCCGAAGGATCTAGCCATAGCTTCAGCTGATCCTTCGGCTAGCTTCGGCCCCAGGACCCCTTCTGTTCAGTAGAACCAAAGGGCTGCTGTACAGGCTATTTACTATAGCCCGTACAGCTCCCGAAGTTGGCCGAGTGGCCAATTTGGCCAGCTTCAGCTTTCACAGCGGTTTAGTCGAGCCGAACGCATATGCCTGCGGCTCGACTGAGCCACTGTGATAGCCGAAGCTGACCAAATGGCCGGCCGACAGCCTGCTTCTGACAGCTGAGCGGAGCCAGCCGTCATCTCATGGCTGGCTGCGGCCACTTTTAGAGAGATCAGCGTCCCTGGTTACCAGCTAACCAGGGACGCTGTCATTACACACTGAGAGCGGCCTCTCCGTGTTCTCAGTGTGTAATGACATGTTCGGCCGACCCGAAGCCAGCCGAAGCCACCCGATGTACGGCTGACTTCAGCCGATATACAGCTGGAATCAGCCGTACCAGCCTGAAGTGAATAGCCGAACAGCGTTCGGCTCACTTCGCTTCGGATTGGTTAGTCACTCGGCTGCCTACGGCAGCTTAGTGAATAGACCCCATAGTGTATGTTAGACAAATACTGGATGCTTAACTTTACTGAATACTGACACCAGCGGTTGTATTTACTCTTTGCATCCTGCATAATGTCTGCACTACATAAATGAGTAAATAACGCAAATCATACGCGCAAAACCTGGTTCAAAATTTAAAACATCTGTGGTCACTGTGCAGCAAGCATGCCATATTATTACTACATAATGATGCATGTGTTTATGGGGCATGTTTACATGGACTTGCTGTACACTTGGAGCAATACTAAAGAGCCATAGTTTAAGCTCCCCGTGAATGCCTCACTTTCCAATGTATGTATTTCCAGCACTTCCTGACACTATGTACACCATTCATGTCCTGTTTCCTTGGTGTCTATAGCAGAGGACCACAATGAAAGATGAGAACATTGTACTATGCTGGGTGTTGAAAATATGATGGCTGCATGTTCATATGCATATGGTATATCGCATAATCTTACATTGTATTGCATTCATGCATTGGGGTTAATTTACTAAAGACAAATAGTCTGTTAACAAGGGAATATGCGTTTTGCAGGGGAAGTTTCCCCTTAGCTTAGTGAATGATGTGAAGCGCTGCTGACTTCCATCATCCAATCATGTTTATGTAAAAATATATATATATTTTTTTCCTTGCACATGATTGGGTATTCTTTGCAAAGTGAAGTTGCACCACATTTACCAAGCTAAGGGAAAATTCCTCTACAAAGTAAAAAATCCCTTGAAGACTGAACACCCAACTTCATCATACGTTCAGTTCCAAAGTGTATATAAATATACAAATATGTTATATATAATATTATATATTAGTTATAAATAATAAGTAAATAATATAAATAAATGTTAATCATCCTTTTATTATATTTATTTATGCATATATTGGAACAAAACATATGATACAATGTATGAATGCAATACATTACCTAATAAAACACTTTTGACAATCTACAGTATATTTTATGTAACATGATGAGTAATACCATATGCATACTGTATGTGCATACAGCCAGCATATTTTAACACCCTCTCTAGATAATATATAATATATTTATATAAATTTTTTGTCTACTACTATCATTTTTACTTTTTAGTAGTCTATTTAGAATGTATTTGCATTCAAATCCGTTCCTATTTTACCTATCCTGAAGAAATGGCCAGTTGTAGTGCCATGTAATGCCTCAATGGTGTTTTATGAATGTCTCTATGAACAATAAAAACCTATCTCTTTAAGAGAAAATACTTGAGCATCTCCTTCATCATATGGGTGCCTCTGCGTTCTTCACGTTTTGTTTCTTTTTGTGGGGGCAAACAAAACACTCTACCATACATTAGTACATTGGTTTTAGTGCCAGATGCAAATCATTAGGGTCCATATGAGGCTGATGGACCGTGCAAAAGGCACCAGTTCAGCTCTGTTCATACTGTATTAAACTCATCTAAAATCAAAATGACATGAGCACATAGCAGAACTAATGTGTATACTTACCGTTCATTTGTTATTATTAATTTGATCCTTTAAGCAGCATTACCTAATACAATCACTTTTTTCTACTAATTAAAATCAGGAATTAGTTGTGAAACTGGCTTCAATTAAAGTTTTAAACAGTTGTTCTAAATCATTAAATTAGAGAAAGGGAAGAAAAAGGTTCCCAGCAAAGGAGATTGGTAAGTTCCCAGGTAGCTAAATCACACAATAGTTCCATCATTAGCAATGACTCAAAGAAAGTGAATGTGCCTGGAGGGCTTACAAGGCAGTTTCTCGTGTTTTGTGTATAGGAACAATCATGATTTAGTATCAGCATTTGTAACCAGCCAACAAAGTGCCATTTAAATTGCTAACATCATTGTTACTGAACTATAGAAATTTCAATTATGTATTCTTGCAATATATGTGTAAGGCAATTTTTACTCATTCCAAAAGTGGACTTTTATTTTTGGAGTCTAATACTTGAACCAAACTTGGTCACCAGTTGTCTTGTAGGCATTTGTAGTCAGCTAGAGTCTGCAACAGCCTCAAGTTGGCACAGTTTTGCAATCTAACAAAAAAAAGGAACAATCCAGATGTTGTGTTACACTTTATAGGTAACATATTATTATACCATTTTATTTATTGTATTATTATACATTTATGAGTATCTAACTATCCGATGTACAGCAGTCTAACAAAGTCACAGTTTGTACAAGCTTCAATAACTATGAGAACATATAAGAGTTCAAATTAATATATATGTTTTCACCAGGGCGATCAAGATATAGCAGCTGCATGTCTAAAAATGTATATAGAGCCCACTTTTTCTACATATGGTTAGGGCCTTTGTTGTTTTTTTTTTATTGTCTCTATTCATCCTAATGACAAATGACACCCAGGAATGAAATTGAAGGAAAATCATAAATTCTGAGTTGTCATCAGAACAAGAAGAAAGATATTTTTTTCCAGGGCAGACACCTGTTCCAGTGATAGCTGTCTAAAAGAGGATTTCCCTTACTTTGTTGAGATTTCCTCTCAATTCCTGTTGTGCCTCTGACATAGGTAGTGAAGGAAATTCTCCCCAATGTAAAATACGCACCAAGAAAAAAAACTTGACAAGGGTTTTTACCATAAGCTAATCTATATACATATTTGGAAGGCTATTATTGAAGAATAACTCCGGGAGAAAAAATATTACTGCTACCCCTGCACTACAATGGTAAGTGCTTGTTTTCGTCTAGGGTGCAAAATAAAAAAGTTATACTCACCTGTATCTTGGTGCTGCCTGGCTGATAAGTATAACTTTTTTATTTTGCAGTGCAGCCTCCCTCTCCCTTCTCTAGGGCGATGGAATGTTCCTCGGGATCCTCACGTTCAATTTGCTGTATTAGATGTAATGACTCACGGGTTCTCAGATGACCGAAGCCAAGGGGGAGAGATGCTGCAGGGACCGGCTATAGCAGTCTAAGCATCCTTGAGTCATCACGTCCAATACACTGTGTATTGGACATGAGGACACCGAGGGACATACCATGGCTGCAGCAGAAGAGGGGACTGGAGGGAGTGCTCTAACAGCCAGCCAGGTGCAAAGTGTGGGTGGGTATGAGTTTGTTATTTTACAACCTAGATGAAAACAAGCACTTAACACTTGCAGTGCGAGGGTAGCCCCACTGCAAGGGTTAAGAATCAGTTTTCCTGGAGTTCTTCTTTCAATATTTATGAATGCGTAGAAAACCTAGAATAAAGGCTAAATGTAATATTTTGTGGAGTGTAGAGGATTAGAGGAACATCAATAATACAGAGTTATAGTATGAAAAGAACTTATACTGGAGGCTCCATACCCTGCAACTGATATACAGGTGAAACTCGAATAATTAGAATATCATGCAAAGTTCATTTATTTCACTAATGCAACTTAAAAGGTGAAACTAATATATGAGATAGACTCATTACATGCAAAGCAAGATAGTTTAAGCCGTGATTTGTCATAATTGTGATGATTATGCCTTACAGCTCATGAAAACCCCAAGAACCCCAAATCCACAACCTCAAAAAAGTAGATTATTACATGCAATCAATAAAACAAGGATTGTACATAGAACAATATCGGACCTCTGAAAAGTACAAGCATGCATATGTACTCAGTACTTGGCTTGGGCCCCTTTTGCAGCACTTACTGCAATTACTTTTGCACGATATTCTAATTATTTGAGTTTCACCTGTATATTCTGTTGTCTCCTACAAAACCCTGTAGTTCTAGCTAATGCTGTGGGAATCACTATAGACTTGGAGGAGCCCAGAAACTAATACACTGGATTTTCTTATTTTATACCTTGAAGGGTAGTAAGTTTATGACATTCTTTCCATAGCTACTCATCTACTCCCCCAACTGCCTATTTTCCCTTCTGAAAACTTCCTGATACCATTTTGATGCAAATCATGTATTGGTAAGATGTAGGGATGCGTATTTGTTTTATGTGTATTATAAGTGAATGGTCTTTCTGCTATGACATTCTTTTCTAACGTCTTTTCACCACCTAATGCATGTGGACAGGTTTATGACTGCGGAGCTGGTCACAGGTATACTCAGGTCAAACAATTTGAACATTTAAGCTCACTCAAGGGACACAGCTTTACTTACTCAGGGGCAGATGCAGGAAACATGTGCAGTAAGTAAAACATTTGTCCACCAG
Source organism: Nanorana parkeri (assembly GCF_000935625.1). Taxonomy (NCBI): domain Eukaryota; kingdom Metazoa; phylum Chordata; class Amphibia; order Anura; family Dicroglossidae; genus Nanorana; species Nanorana parkeri. Next base: position 1,311,743 of record NW_017306450.1, on the reverse strand, counting down.
AACAACCAGCTAAGATCCCTCTTTTCATTTTCAACACTGAACTGCAGACATGACAACTGAATGCTGATTGGATGCCATGGGCAACATGAAATTTTCATCCAGCAAACTTTTTACATCGACACCTAAGTGACTATACTTTAAACCTTTGCATGTATCTTGCAACGCTTATTACATTCTTATGGTTTACAGGGTTCATATTTGATTAATGACTATTCAGACTGCAAGAAGGCATGTCGGGTTTTCTCTTGTTCCAAGCAATGTTCTCTATGTTTCTCAGAGTTGAAGTTGTACAATTAAAGATTGTAAGAAAAACAACTGAATTTCCACCCAAAGGCACTATGGTAAGCCTACTGTATCTGACTGCAAGGGTCGGAGTAAAATTCTAAATTTAGTGGTCATACTGAATATAGACAGCTGCACTCCTGCCAATCTAAAATATTTTCATACAAATGCTTAAAGTGTGTTTTTGAAGGTATTAACAACAATACACCAATCTTATGTTGCTTTAAGACTCCTTCTGAATTTAAATAAATAATGTTGTGCTGAGGAAAGGTGGTAGGAGTTGCTTATTTCACAGGACTGTGATGTAGCCAGCCATCACTAATCTTGAATTCCAGAATTCCTAGCATTGGCTACCTGTTAGAAGCAGTAATCAGCGTTGGGGCAGTGATGGTGGATTACAGCCACCCTGCCTTGCCTGGAGATTGTTACTGGGCAAAGACCTTTAATGTCTCACTCTCTTAGCATCCCTTGCTGGAATCATATTTGGCTCAATGCATCACCTCTGCCCTTAACATACGAGGGGTGGGCAACTGAGTAGAATGGCCATACTAAAGCTGCTGTACCAAAAGAAATGTCTCCTAGATGAAAGGATGGTGGCTCATGGGAAATTTTTGCAGGAAAACATATGACTGTGACCCTATAGAACATTTTCTTTTGTATGCAAGAGTTAAAGTGACACTTAACCCAAGGGTTAAATCTTAAAAATGCATTCAAGTACCTTAACTATTCACAAAATGTAGCTTATTTGTGTACTGTAGATCCTAAAATCATCTCTGAATTGGTGCTGACACTGTCCTTCCTTCTGTAGGGTGGCTACTTTTGTTCCCCATGGTCTCTGTGTGTGTTGTAAAGTAGTCACCACACCAAGCTCGCTCCCATGATGGACTACAATCTCATATTTAGTTATCTAATTTGTATTGATATTATAGTCCATCATGGGAGAGAGCTTGGAGCGGTGGCTCCTTTACAACATGCACAGGGACCATGGGGAGCACAAGTATTCACCCTCCAGAAGGAAGGACAGCGTCATTACGAATTAAGAGATGATTTGAGGATCTACAGCTGAATGATACGCAAATATGTACAAATAAACTATTTTAACAATTCACTGACCTATTTTACTTGCTGCCTGGAGTTGATCTTGAAAAGAATAAACCATGAACTATGGCAACATGAGATTGGACTGATGAGTCCAACAAGGCTTTAACAAAAGTATGATTTTGAACATATTAATAAACAGATTAAAATCTTACTTTTTTATTTTACCTTAATATATACCTATATAATATATTATATTAAAAAATAATGTAAAAATATTCACTATTCATATTTAGAAGTATAAAACCTAGAAGTATGTTTTATTTAGCACATCTATTGTTTAGGATCCTTAACTGTGACAGTTTTCAGAATTGCCTGTGTCTGAATCTCTGCTGCTGCCTTACTACATTAATGTTCTGAAGAGGAACCAAAAGCTGCTAATGTATATTTCTTTTTGCTGAGCGCTGTCTATGGCTGTGCGATGAGCACTAGTGGAGCTTGTAGTAAAGGATTTTGTGTAGGCATCAGCCTCAAGGTTGGTTTTGCTGCCTTTTTGACAAGCCAGTGTTTTTAGAGTGCCTACTGCTGCTTCAGGGAGGAAGTTCTTTAGTCTTCTGTAAACAAAGGTGACAAAATGAGGCTTAGAAATAAAAGGGCCATTAAACAGGAACATTGCATTAGGAATACTGATTTCCCATGACTTGCACACCAATAGACAATTTGAGGCTGAGTACATTTCACCTTATCTGGTAAATGCTTCATTCATGTAGAGTATCTAATTTTAAATTTGACTCGCTAACTGAGGTAAATGTAGCCAGGATTGCTCCATTAGTAATTTAGCCCTTGTGTGGAATGCAAATTCCTTCAAGAGTTGACATATGTCTCTGGATTACACACAGAGAGGACAATTAAGAATCAGCTAAAATTTTCCTAACAGGCTAGGACCTAATGCCTGTTATAACTATCCTGATTCCATATACCAGCAGACTGTCAGACAATGGTTTCTAAATCTGACATTATTGTTTCAGATTATTAACCTTACCTGAATGGGAGTTTCAACTAACCTGAATTCTAAAATCACATATCCACATGCTAAAGCACTTGGTCACATGACTAGGTGCAGTGAGTGTTCGAAAAAGCAGTTTCTGCAGCTTAGGTAGATATCCCAGGTCTACTGTTCCCTATTAGCACTTTCAGGGAGTTATATTTGATAATGCTTCAGCTTTAAGGATGAAGCAGTTATTATATTTAAATCCGGTTTTAAGTGTAATTGGTACAATTACGGAAGAGCCCTGCGGCCATGCTAAAAAAAATATGAAACCTAATTCTGTGTTTAAAAGTCAGAATTCTGAGTTTCAAACTCAGAATTCTGACTTTTAATCTCATAATTCTATTTTTAAAATTCTGAGTTTGAAACTCAGAATTCTGACTTTTAAACACAGAATTCTGTCTTTCAAACTCAGAATTCTGACTTCCAAATACAGTATTCTGACATTTAAACACAGAATTCTGACTTTCAAACACAGAATTTTGACTTTTAAACACAGAATTATATTTCATATTTTTTTTAGCATGGCCCCAGGGCTGTTCCGTATAAAATAAAGAAATGCATAAAAAAACACATTTAAAAAAATTATTAAAAAATCAGCTTCCATTTCAGATATGTATGCAAGATTAATAATCTACTGAAATAAATCTTCATTGCTGTTTAATATAGGACAATAACATTTCTTTATGTGCTTGGTATAACACATTAAAGATATGTCAGGCCAACCCAGCATAGTTAGATGTTTCAGATGCCAGGAACAGTATACATTACGTATTTACTAGACTTATGGAACAACAACAGTTTGCAGTAACTTGCAGCAATAAAAAAGTCACTTCATTAGTCTGTATAATTTATTCGGCTACAAACTTATAACTGACTGACTGTTGCTTGCTATGGGCTACATTAGAATAAAGTATTTCTACAAGACACAATTCTGTACAACTCTATGAGTAAAAGGTCACAATTCATTATGTGCATAACTGAGAATGCATATAGTGCTCAATACTCCACATGAAGTATGTTTGTTTATTAATAATTTACCTGTGTGTGGAGGATGCAGCCAGATGCCTGCTTTAATTTACTGTACTATCTATTTCTATAGACACCTGATACAATCACATATATTCAGTGGTTTTGTATATGTCAGCAAGCATAGGTTTAAGGTCTACAAAGATTAGCTTCTGGCAATGTATATAGGCTGCAGTTGGGTTTGATTTTAGCGCAACATTGAACCAGGCAGGGGTTCCATGTTTTTTGTCCATATTTCCTGTGGACCATCATACAATTCTTATTTGCCTCAGATCATGTAATATTTTGTGCTGTGCTCTAGCAGTAAACTCTTATTTCAGCTGCATTTACTATGCCAGTCCTAAATCTGTCAGCATAACATCATAAGTATAATCCCCAACTCTGCATTTTCAACACAGACCAAAACGTCTTTTATGCTTCTGTACTGTAAGAAGCATATTTACAATCCAATGAATCTAACATTTACTAAACACTCACTACAGGAGAATCTTCCAGAGGCACGTGTTTTAAATGAGAGAGATTTAATCACCACAGGAGAATGTTTGGTGAAAATCACATTCACTGCATTGTGACACATTGCCCTAAGTATCGCTGTGTGTATTTGCTGGCTTTTGATAAACAGAAGGGTTGCATATAGTAAGAGCTTCCAGTTTATGCTTCTATATAACTGCAGTATTTGTTTATTCATTCCTTTATAAGAGACATTTTTATTTTAATAAATTCTGTACATTTTTATAGATACTTAATTTTAAAAAAATCTGCAAGAAATATACATTTCTAATGACCGAATCTTTGACTGTTACTTTAATTAATTCCCATGCTGTATCTGGTCACAGGAAACATATTCAATTATTTAACCTGATTCAGCAAAAAAAAAAAAAAATTACACTGACCAAAAGAACCTGTTTGGTTTCAATATCATATCATGTGCAGAAAAATGTCCCTGTTTTTAAAATTCTGCTCACATTGACTAAACTATTGAAGTTAATACAGGTTTGCAGAGCCAGTGTAAAGGTGCTTCTTCAGTAAATCAATGCCATCATCTTTAAATCAATAAATATAAATTGCTATTCATTTTGACAAATTTTCCTAGAAAAGCAGCAAAATGACAAATCTACCATGGTTTCACATTAAGGACCTCTGCCATTACAAGGGGCACATTCGCAAATTATTACACATAAATTTGGCAGGTTCACTGAGAAAAAACATTAACATTTCTTCTTTGCAGAAGTTATGGATTTCAAAAGAAAGAGGAATTCTAAGATCATAAGCAAGTTTGCAAACTGGAACAAAATCTATGGAGACAGGAAAAAAAAAGAGCCAATCGCGTTTCCCTTCCGGTGTTGTGGAGATGAAAGGATTCTGTACAGTTTAAGCGTATTCAGAAGCTGGGAGGAGAGAGGCCCAGCGCCGCTATGAATCATCACACTACGCATCAACAGGGCGTGAGAGGAGCACTTGAATGACAGCAGTACTAAGCAGATGTTTAGACCCGTGTTTAATATCAAAGCACCTATTATAGTAATAATAATAATAGCAATTAAATAATTTCATATTACTAGTATCACTTCCATTATATATAATTATGGATATGGTTATATTCACAAAACTTTTACTATTTCTAGCAATATCTGCACCATTCAATCAGTAAATCCTCCTGTCTATCTAGCTATCTATCTAGCTATCTATCTAATTATCTAGCTATCTATCTCTCTGTATATCAATCCATCTCTTTAGTTATCAATCTATCACTATAACGATCTCCATCTACAGAAGCGCACTTGCATATGTAAAAATATTAGGCTTAAGTCACAAAGCTAACATACCAGGAAAAGTATCCTTATTCTCAAAAATGCAACAGTTATTTTCAGTGGAGTCCAATGAAATTTGAAAATTACAGTCACATGGCTGGAAATAGAGTGCGTTAGGCTGCTTTTAAAGCTTTGAGGTTCACAAGATCTACAAATAATAACTGCCTCATTGTCCACTGATTAAACAATTATTCACTGGGTACAGCTATAAATGTATTCTTATACATTTTTCACTCAAATAATTTTTCATAGTATAAGCTCTGAAAGGCTAAAAAAAACCCCAGCAGTGTAAAAGTAACAATATTACTCCTTCTACTTCCCAATACATCAAAAAGCATGGAGCCATTGTGATCTTTTCATAGTTAGATCCCTGCTGTTCTTTGGAGCTACTATAGTCTTAATGTGTTAATGAGTCAATCATTTAAATTTTGCAACAATCAGGGAAAAAATTGAAATTGAATACAATTTTGTAAAATAGTCATGTTTAATGTGGAATTATTCCACATTTTCAATTTGGATTGCTGTAGGAATAAAATTTGAAAAATGAATTTAAAATTCCTCTTACAGTTCACTTAATTATCTGGACCATGATAAGTTTCTTTCTCTAAATTAATCTCTGTACATACAGTGATCAACTAATTCTCTCTTGATATGTATATATACATATATATAGTATATACACACGCAAAGAGTGAGAGAAAGAATGAGTATCTACAGTATCTATCTAGCAATCTTTTTATCTAGCTATCTAATATCTATGTTTATGCATATACACATTAGTGTATATAAATTATTATACATTAGTGCTCAGATGTTCAGTTTAGTTTAAGATAAACTGGGTTATTTAAAGCTGGCTCTAAAAATTATATTTTTTCTATAAGTATAGGTTCTTTATAATGATATGTCAAATACCCAGTCTTATGCAGGGGTATTTGAAAGAATTAGAAAATTCCCCCGCTCATCATTTAATATTGGATAAAACAAGCACGGCAAACATCAATTAAATAGTTTACCCCATAGCTAGATTAATACCAATATTTTTGCTAAAAGACACTATTATAACGTTATTTGTAGTAAAAAAAAAACCTTAATGGAAGACTATACTTAAGATGCCACCATAAGTAATGTTCACATTTTTACTATGTTTTTCTATTTCTCTGTTTGAGAGACAATAGAAAGATTACTTCACTGTTTTGTTTTGTTTTTGACAGTCTATGATTGATAGATTGTGATTTTAGTAAATAGTGTAGTTGTCCTATCTGCTATCTTATTACACATGCAAAAGAGCTAGAAATTTGCAAGTACTACATATGGTAGCCCTCACCACTCTTACAGCCTACTGGTTACTTACTTTTGATTATAGCAATTTTGCTTATATTCATCCATGTTTTGAGAACAGGATTGCGTACCTTTATTTATAGCAAAAGGAGACAGCTACCATCTTTCCAAATTACACAACTGTTAAAAAATTATAGAATTTTTTTTGTGTCATGCTTTGTTTTGCACTAGTTAAAAGAAATCATGTATACTGCTTGTTTACGTATCATTTCTATCTACTGATATAGCAGTTTAAAGGGGTGGAGTCAAGTGATAGCACTCACAGAAACACAAAACGAATTCATGCTCAACAGCAAGACAAAGGTTAAGATTTCGTATGGCCAAAGGTATCCTCAGGGCTGCCAATATATAGAGCAAATTAACCACTTACAAAAATATCATCAGTGAAAATCACTGTTGAGCATTTATAGTATTCATATTTAAAAATAAAAGGGATAGTTTAGTAAAGCAGCAATCTTTATCCTGAAATGTGATTCTTTCACATTAAGTTGTGGAAAATTAATACAGTAGAAACTTTCTGAACCTGATTAGGTATTTCAAATTAACATAGCCAAGAAGATAATTACTCTCTTACTAAGCCCCAATATGTCTAAATGCCATTTACTCAGAGATATAGTAGATATAACACATATATTTTTTACAGTTGTTTTAACCAATGTCTTTTTTTAAAATTTCTGTATTGAAATGCTATGTAGCAGAAAGAATTGGTTTTGCCGAATAGCCTTTCAGCAAACATTCAGCTGGAATTCATAATCTAACCAGTGCCTTTTCCTTTACAGCTGTGATGCAGTTTTAAGATCTTCTTAAACAAATATATATATA
>NW_017306450.1:1297258-1304226 GCF_000935625.1 Nanorana parkeri | reverse complement strand
TATATATATATATACTTGCAGTGGTTAGGGCCTCCAATGTACATGGCATATGACTATACATTTGGTATTCTTATACAGGCAAGGTACAGAGTATTTTGTTTGAAAAACAAATGCTGAACCTATCACATTCACAGTATTTTGTTCTAGAGCATGACAGCATGCACTTATTTGTTCTTTGATGCATCAGATAGAGATGTCATAGTACCCAACTGAATTGATTAGAAATCTTTGATTTGCCTGAATGATTGTAAAGGGTACATTTATTACATCTACCTAAAAAAATATTAGTTAGTCTGACATGTCTTTGATATCTACCTGCATTACCTAAAAAGCTCAAAGACACCATGACAGTCATTTTTAAAGAAGCATCATAAAGTAAGTTTTTTTCACAACAATCTTAAACATTAAAAACAAATTGCTAGAAAAATTAAAACCTGATTTTTTTTTCTTAAAACAATAAATTTTAATGCTAAAGCAGTTATAACCAAAAGCTATACAGAGTTTTGTTAGAAAACTTTTTTTCATAAATATTGTTCAGTTCCCGGCACTTGTATCAATAATTAAATTACAAACGATAAATATGGCATCATGGATATATTTACAAAAGTTCTTACAAAAGGCAACTGTATACTAACTGGTCACAATCTGTGAATGAACACAAGTCCCATCCTGAAAATATACCCAACAACAGCTTTGACCCTATCAGACAAGGAATACATTCACAAGTGTAATGCTTTGAGAAAGTTCAAGACATAACAAGACTTTGGCACTGTTTAAGAATGTGAGATTTTAACAATCACCATAAAGGTGTAAAGATTTTCTTTTATCTGTTAAATACACCATTTAAAAACCTTTCTATAGTTTGTTTACGAAAATAAAAATGTAATGTTAAAATGAAAGAAAAGTAAGAGATAAGGAATGTAAATGCCAAAATATGTTTTCAGATCCTGAGAATAGGACAAAATTAGTCCACAGCCTTCTTTAGGAATAAAACAAAACTTCCAGGGTAAATTCAGATTACAAAACAAAGCCCTATACTGTTGTTTGTGTCATAAACGTCATCTCCATCCTGGAACAACAACCAGCTTGGTCGCTAGATTTGATTTGGTCCTTTTATTGAGCATGATTGTGCCTTTGTAAAAAAATGTTTCAGACGTACCACTCATTAAAATTAGGTGGAAGTAATCCTGGATTGTGAGTGTTGCTGTTAGTCTGAATTACTGCTGAAGTAGTTTTAGAAGTTTCCTCACTACTGACAGATACCATTGCTGGTGGGGTGGCAGATTCATAACCTGAGCTGGCAGCTGGCGATGAATCAGACCCTTGAGATTCGTGTACCTAAAGAGAAACAAGAAACAAAAATAATTACACTTATAATTCCTTTAAAGGTGTCAAAATGTTGAAGCTTAAAAAAAATTATCACACAAATGTATACACAGTAAGGCCTTAGGATCAATTTGAGACCAGCACTGTTGTGTTTCTATCAAATTGACTATTCTGAAAATTATAACAATGTTTAGTGTTGTCATCTGTAATGAGGAGATTTGTTCCTCATATTGTTTTATGTTTTAGATATTAATTACTGTATGTTGTAAAAGTCTTATCATAAAATATCAAAGCATATTATATTATAAATATCTTACAAACACCTGGAATATCTATCTTTGGCAAAAACAAATATGCAGCATATATAAAATACTTATCACCAAAATATTTATAACGTAAGCAAAATATAACTATGCATGCTATTTTTTTTTCATATGTATAATTTGCCAAATGCTTATTTTCTTATAAAATATTACCAATCAAAACAACCACCACAAAATAAATTGATAGTAAGAGCATATCATAATAATAAAAGTAATAATAATTATAATACCTTCATGTGTTTCCTTAGAGAGCTGGGATGTGTGTAGGACTTATCACACACTTTGCAGATGTATGGTTTGTCTGATGTATGCACATGCATATGCTTTTTCCTGTCACTGCTGTTTGCAAACCGTCGATCGCATCCTTCAAACTCACACTTGAAGGGCTTCTCACCTGATGGAAGGATATAGTGAATGTTATGTAGCTGGAGCTGCAGAATATAATTCCAGTCATCGCTGGTCTACATTTTACAGTTTTGCCCCTTTGGATTCCTCTTAATGAAATTCACATTGCTGGCCCAGACTGGACAATTTCCTTGCTAAATATTCCCATACGCTATCTGCATATCATATTGAAATATTTACCAAAGCCAAGCTGATGTTTAATAGGATGCAAAGGAATACCTTTACAAGTCCTATACAATACAGCTAAATTGCCATCTTTCAGATATATTCAATTTGATTTTGATTCATATATAATAGTAGTTTAAGCAGAAAGTTTTAAGAATACTGTACACACAGTTTCCAGTCGTACCACAATGTCTATTAGAAAATTAAATCAGTTTAAAAAGTCCAGGCAAGTATTTTCTTCCAGACGTGTTATACGAGGGCAGCAATGAATGTTATCCTGCCCTTCCTAAACTCACTTTGCTTGCAAAGAGTTTAATTAAACACAGGATTCCAAATAAAAATACTTTGACAAAAGTATCACTGCTTTAATTAGGAGATGTGCCAATCATGAGTAAAAAAAGAGCGGAAGTGAGTGAAAATGAGATTTAATTAGCATTTCTATAGTTTACTTAACAGTATGCAAGGAACCAAACTGCTTTGGAAGTGAATCATCACTCAACAAACTCTTATTTGTTCATTGCATTCAAGAGACAAGACAACAAAGAAGGAAGAAAATGCTAATAATATTGCCTTAAACTAATCAACTCTGTTTTGTTTATTGTCATGGTTTGAGTTCTAACAGCAGACCTACATATTTAAATAATAGTAAGAAAAAAAAGTATCAGTTTCAGTGTAAAAATTATATTGTTACACTGCTACACAGATACAGGCCTAACGCAAAAACATCTAAAAGAGAAATTGATAACAAAAAGTGTTAATTTATATATATACATATATATATATATATACAGACACACACAATCCAATTCAATCCACTCAATCCCTTACCTGTATGAGTTCTCTTGTGGATCTTTAGATTTTCTGATCGTGCAAAGATTTTCCCACATCCAGGAAAGGGACATGGAAAAGGTTTTTCTCCAGTGTGAACCCTTATGTGATTAACCAGTTTGTACTTTGCTTTAAAGGATTTTCCTCCCCTAGGACATTCCTCCCAGTAGCAAATGTGATTATTTTGTTCTGGTCCCCCAACATGTTCCATTGTCATATGTGTAACCAGCTCATGCATGCTGCTGAATGTCCTGTCGCAGCTTTTCTGCGGTCGGTTCATTGGTGATTCCTCTAGCCACTTACATGATAATTCTTGTTTGATAGGTTGCCTCATATATCTAAAAAATGCCCCTGGGCCATGATGAGCTGCCACATTCATGCCCATATTCATGTGGTTGTAGTTGTGGAACTGGGCAGCAGCGTAATGATCTGTCCTGGGACTGGGCACAGTTCTGTAAGGATCTGGACGTCCAAAAATGTCTCCTCTAAGACCTAAATGCATTTGTCCATTTACCACATGTCCATTGGGTGAAGTGTGGCTGGAGCTTTGTTCATGGAGTCCAGGAAATATCAGGTGTCCTGGGGTATCGGTGATTCCAGGGGGTCCGTGGCTGGCAAAAAGTCCATGCTGACCCCCTGGTGAGGCAGCATCTCCAATTCCAGAATTCCGATTTCTAAAAAGAAAATCTCTAGTAGAGTTAAAAGCAGCACCTCCATAAGATGGCACCTGCCCAGCATGGTGCCCGAGCGCATTGGCATATCCAGATGCCTGCGGGGTAAAAGCTGAGCTCTGGCTTGAGGAAAGATCATGACTGGCTGGACTGAGCTTGAAAGCCGCAGCATGTGGAGGTTCAGCAAATGGATTAAGCCCCATGCCAGCATCTCGGTTGGACATTTCATGATGGCGAGATGTCCCAAACCCTCCAACTCCCAGGGTGGGAAATTGAGGTCCTCCATCTAGAAGCATCGTCATCAATAAGCCTGAGCAATGCAGACTTTCTGAATGGTCAACACAAAATGCAGTTCATGCAGAAGCACTGATAAGAAAAAAAAATAAGTTTTGCTTTTATTCCTTTTGCTTGTAGAAATCCAGGAAACAGTTCACCCTCTCCAACAGAGTAATGTCCTTGGACTGATAAAGTCAATCACTCACTCCTCACACATAAACCAACTCAGGAGGCAGTCTGAATTGCACCAATAGAAACTCAGCTGGGGGAGTGTCATGCGAGCCCAGCCCCAGGCACCCATTTGCCTGTGAACTCTTGATTGACAGAGTTTAGCATTGAATATGGCAGCTTCACTAATATCTGTGCCCTGATTGGTCTGCTCAGGTTTAGTATTTGCAGGTAAGCTTAACCCTCTTGCTGCTGCAAGTGATATTTTTATGTATTTAGAAAAGATGTATGTGGCAGGCTTCTCAAGCACTGTATGTGTTAATAGATTAAGAAAAGCCCAAATATTTGTCTGCAAGATCCCTAATTTATGGATTTTGCTAACCACCTTCCAAAACATCACAAACCTGTGATCAGTCTGTAAACAGTTATCTTTTTGTCATCCTGTTTAAGACACTCTGTACCATTCACTAAAAAATAACAGATCGTTTTAGGAGCAGTCAAATGAAAGGGATGCACATGATATCCTATATCTTGGGTTTTATTTTTTTTTCATGGTTCTGTTTTTCCTGTACTGTAGGTTTCACATAATCTGTGCTTTGTGTGTAGCTTGTGTTTTAGCTGTCCTGTTGTTTTAAAGTCTCATTTACAGCTGGAGTGCTAAGTGGAAGTTGCTTATTCATATTATATGGTATTGTATTTTGACCTAAAATTAACTGATGCCATAATAATATTTTACAGACCTGCAAAGCTATTTTTCATCCATTTTAATTAATTTTTTTAAGGCATGCACAGCAGAAGACTTGGTTTGATTTGCTGTTCATGACTCCTAATTTTTCCCTAGTGACAAAAAAAGAGTAAAGAGTTAACTGCCTGCTGAAGACAAAGAAGAATGCGAGGATCCCTGTTGTGTTTGTTTTCTGAGCTAGGAAGGATTTTAAAACTTCACAGAGTTTTATGAGGGAAAAATGCATATGATCACACAATACCTTCATCATATAACCAGCACTAAGACACAGAGAAAAGGTTTTTTTAAAAATACAGCATTTGTCTAGCAATGATTATAAGCTTTAGACAGCTCTATAAATTCCGTCCTTTTCTGTATGGGAAAGCATTTGCAAAGAACTATAGGGAGTAAGATTGAGAATAAAAGAGAGAGAGAGAAAGATGGCCGTAATTGTAATATCCTGAGATTTGCTGAGCCCAAAAGTCTGTCTATTGAGCCACTTTCACAGGATTGTCGCTGTCTCTCTGCAGGAAACATAAAATCTGATCAAGTTCAGAGACGCATTGAGAGACTGCTTCAAGCAGTGCTTTATAACTGCAGTCTTTTCACATCCTTCCCCCCAATCAGCCCCAGGAAAGAGTTCACATTCTTTATTTTAGAGTTTTGCAAAAAAAAAAAAGAAAAAACTCCACCCCTATAAAAATCAGCCTCACTACTAATGCCATGTCCCATCAAAACCAATCAAAATTCATGCTACACATCCAACAAGAACACACTAAAAGTTGAAAGGTGAGTCCCTCTTGTCTTAAATCATTGCATCTTAAACTGTGTTTAAGCCTAGTTTACTGTATGTTTGTTAGTCTTGGGGCTGGTATAGCATGTCTTCAAGGATAAGGTAGAAACGTAGAGATCTTATTTTTTTTTGGACTGCACGAGAACCTCCTGCATTTGTAACTGGTATGCCTGGGAACTTTGTTTTTTTTTTTTGATGGACGCAAAGCTTATCCCAATGCAGTTCTAGGCTTTGATGTTCCTTTGGTGAATGCAGTACATTTCACATGCCCCCCTAGTCACAGAGAGTCCTATAGAAAGCCGCAAAGGTTTATGGTGATTCTCTTGTTCTTTCATAGGTGTCAGCAAAGTTTTTCAAACATATCCCCTTTCAGTAGTTTATTGGACTGTTCTAAAGCAAATTGCTGATTTTTGGTACCTGTTTATGTGGCTGAGTGCACGCTCGCTCAACATTGTTTCAATGAGATAAGTCATTAGCTCAGGCATATGTTGTCTTGATTCTGTGACAAAAAAAGGACATAATTTAATTAGACCATCAAGTGAGAATATATTGTCAAAAGTCCGTGAAGTTGTCGTCTTGCAACCAGTATTGATAAATGGCCTTCACATTTTCAAAGCCTTAGCAGTAGTCCTAATATCTGATTCTATGATTTTTGACACTCTTTAATAGTACACTTTACTTTTAAGTTAAACAGGGAAAAAGTACAGCTGAATATGGTGGTGTTTTGTGACACTGGTTTTATGTTCCAGTGTCTTCCCTTTCTGGGAGGTAAATTTATCCAGATGTGTGAAGACCTTTTCTGTGAAAATAAACACTTGTTTAAATATAAAATGCATGCTCTGTCATTTAACCTTTTATAAGACATCTAAAGAGGTCCAGTGCCTACTGAGCACCCACAGTGAAAAAGCCCTGCTACTGATGTAGATAGCTTAACATTATTTTGTAATATATGTTTGTGTGTATTAAACATGAATATCAAATAAAGGTTGATGTATTAACTAAACATATGAATTAAACTCTATATCACCCACATGAAAACATTACATATACATATTTACATTCATTCTTACTAAAGACACTTTATTCATATAATATAGATGGTCACAACGTATGAAAGACATAAGTATGTTATATTATACTATCATCATAGTCCTGATCATGACAGATCAGTTGTTATTTCTCTACCATGTGTATAAAAATATGATATGCCAAACATGTACCATTAACCATGTACGTAAACAGGTCCATAAAATGTGTATCAGCTGTTTCAAGGCTTACTAGATACATTT